>NW_020954599.1:3930300-3981811 GCF_900497805.2 Vombatus ursinus | reverse complement strand
TAGTAGTAGTAGTAGTAGTAGTAGTAGTAGTAGTAGTAGTAGTAGTAGTAGCAGTACTCTGAATAGAAAGACATTGAATATTTATAAAATTAGTTTTCTTTCTCAGCAAGATTATTTTCACTATCTTTCAATATCAGTACATCTCTGAGGAATATCACTGACTCATAATAGAATTCCCAGACATTTAGAGATCATTAAACTCAACCGTTCATATTTTACAGGTGAGGGATTTGAGACCCAGAAGGGAGAAGTAAACTAGCCTAAGGTGACGTGGATTAGTTCAGCAAAAAATCTCATGCAACATAAAATTTGAGCAATTATTTATAAAACTGTTATATAATGTGCATGTATTATATTACATATATAATATTATACAGATAATATAATACACATGCTATACCTAAGTTTTCATGTGTGCTTATACATATGGGCAAATGCATACACGTCATGAAATTATTTCAAGTAGTGAAATATAGCACATTCCTACTATCATACATAGTTGTTCATATTGGAATCATCAATTGTAGCAGAGGTTCTTAATCTTTTTTTGTATTATGAATTCCTTTTGATGCTCTCATGAAGCCTATAGACTCTTCCCAGAATAATGTTTTTAAATGCATACAATAAGTTAACTAGGATTATAAAGGAAGCCAACTGTATTCTAATAAAGATGTAATTCCCCCTCTCCCACATCTAAATCAGACCACAGGTTAAAAACCTCATAATTAGAGATTCAAGTGTCTGAACTCATCACATAACCAAAAAACAGTGCCTGGTTCATAATAAGAGCTTAATAAATGTTTGTTGAGGGGCAGCTAGGTGGCACAGTGGATAGAGCACTGGCCCTGAACTGAGTTCAAATCCAGCCTCAGACCAAACACTTGACACTTACTAGCTGTGTGACCCTGGGCAAGTCACTTAACCCCAATTGCCTAAAAAAAAAAATTAAAAAAAATAAATGTTTGTTGATTAGACTTGAAGCTAAGTCTACCTAGCATTGTATTGAGGCACTATTTTTTTTTAAAGCAGAAATTACCGCTCTTAACGGGCTACATTCTTCTTTCTGTGGCTAGACCAGATAATAAGTCTTTTACCACGGAAAAGTCATAATTAGCTTTCCTGTCCTACCTATTGAGCAAAGAAGTTGAATAAAGTGGATAAAATCTCTGGAACACAGTTCTGTCACATTAATACAGGGGTAATGATAAGATCTGATGTAATGCCACATGATTTTACGGTATAAGTAAAGGATTCATCTAGGGAAACTCTGCTTAATTGTTTTCTAAACTCAAAATAATAAAAATAGAGCAGCAGTAGTCTTACCAGAGTGTAGTATTTTTAGTGTGATTAATTCCACAACTTAGTTATAGGTTATTTTTGTTAGAGATAAAAGCAGAGCCACAGGTAAGAATTTATCCCTTTAGACAAACCTTATTCAGTCACTAAAACAAAACCCCAAGTCAAAGGAACTCTGCTTTACTAGAAAGAGATTTACAGTTGTTGGCACTTTTCTATTAAATCATAGTCCAGGGGAAGTCTGATAGCATTGCAGGAAAATTCTCTTTGTCCTGCCGGGCATCCCTGCTCCTGTCTCTGTAGCTTTGCAGAGACATTGCTCATAAATGTAATAGAAATGTGGTGAGCGGCCGTGGTCGGAGCTGCTGAGGCTCTGTCTGTGACTGCTTCCAGGGCCATAAAAGCACAACTCAGACAAGCATATTGCTTCTTCTTATACTAAACCAATGTTCCCAAATAGCCACATATCAATATTTAGCAATGGAGATTTAGAAAAATGAATTCTGGCTACTTTGGAGCCAAGCTGTCTGTCCCGGAAGAGGGGCCCTGACCTGGTCCTCTGTGACACAACTCTGGAAAACACTTTATGGAAATATTTCATAAAAGGGTAATCATACAAATGTATATTTGGGGCCAAAATAATTTCATAAACCACAAATATTTACTCTGTGAGAAACCTCACCATGCTTTTGCCACCTTATGTGTGGTGTAATTGTAGAATCAAAACTGAGATCATTTACTTGCATTTTTGTCTGTAATTGTTCTATAACTTTATCTTGTACTATAGCACACTTCCCATGATTCTCTGGCCTGCTTTCCCCTTCGCAGTATAGATAGATAGATTGATTGACTGGATCAATCCATGACCTATTATTGGAAGGTCACTTAGAGGCCATTTGGTCAAAACTTCTCATTTGACACATAAAGAAACTGAGGCATCAGGAAATGAATGATTTTCCCAAGCTTACATGATTAGTAAATATCAGGGGGTGGGGTTTGAATGAGAGTCCTGACTCCCGAGCAACGTTCTGTTTTAATACAAGTTGCGCAGGAAATGTTTCACCTGAAGAAGCTTATCAGTCTCTTGGAAATATGGGCTTTTCCTTTTTTTTTTTAACTCCCATTCTTGTTTCTGAATTGCAGTTGATAGTTTCTGCTGAGACATGGATTGTCCCCTAATTGTACCACCTGATCTCTTTTCTTGCCTTCTGTCTTTTGCACAGAATGTTGTCATGGAAATCAGCCTTGGATTGAGTTGTCTCGATTCTCCCCAAACCACAGCCCTTTTTCTAAGTGCGTTTTTCCTCATCAAAAGCTGCAGCTTCTTAATAATACAATGTAGCTGCCCCCACCTCCACCCTGCCCATACATCATCAGAATCCTGCTAATAGCCAAGGTCCCTTTCTACTTTGCCATGTGTCAGGTTACATACCACTCCCTGATGGACATCCAAGTTCAAATGCCAGGTTTGGCTTATTTCTAATATACAGGGACTTGCAATAAATGGTCCATTATGTGTAGCGCTCTTCATCAAAACTGGCACAAACATAATACAGAAAAATAATAAAAAAAATCTCTGGAGTTTATAAGGATTTAAAGTAGAGCTTTTCAAGTGAGCTCAAATACCATTGAACTGTAAACTCAAGAGAAAATAACTTGAATCATTTATCAAAAGGACAAAGAGTGGTGCTTTTTGTATTTTTCTTTTAAAAAATAAGCTGCTTTTCAGCCTTTTTACCAGCTCAAACTGACTTAGTTTTCCAGAACAGTTATGTACTTGGGTGTTCCCCATAAGAAAAGAAGATCTGTAATAACTAAGATGTAGTTCATTAAAACCCCTTAATTAAAAAAACACCAACTGTGTTAGACGCAAATATTTCTGAACTGAATTAGACATTTATTTTCCTAGGGAATGTAGAAATGCAAATACAATCTATCATTTTTTTGAGTACTTGAGGTCATTGTCATGACCATTAGTTAATATACTGTGCCTTAGATGTAAAATATGGAGTAAAAATGTTTACTCTTGTCAGGGGATACCTGGCACTAATTTCTTGAAAAGTCTCGTTCATATTTGATCACTGGACCAAATTGCTGAGCAAATCAGCTGCTGAGCTTCTTTAGCTGGTACTCCTTGAGGGAGAAATGCTTTTGCTTTCCGTGGCATGAGATGTGTAAAAATACTTTGAAGGCTCCCAAATGATAATTCTGTTTCCCACACCTTCCTGTTTCCAATATCCATTGTCACAGCTCTCTGTTGTTCTTAGTTTTTTTTTTTGAAGGATCATTACATCTATATCCCCTCAACTGTGAATGATCTCCTCTCAAACTACCTTGTATTGAACAGCTTTGTACTCATTCTTTTTCTATTTTTTTCTGTATGTTTTTATAGATGTCTTTGTTGTTTACTTGAATAAGATCCTTGTGAATAGCGATGGCTTTATTTGTTGCATTTGTATCTCTAGTGCCTAGTGCAACACCTGGCATTTAGTAGGAGCTTTAAGAAGGCTTTATGGTTAATTTTCCTTCATTCATTCCTTGTTTTAATAAGCATTCACTGAATGCCCCTACAGGGACGATACTGTGGGTGGATACAAAGATGATCTTTGTCTTTTAGGAGCTTACAACCCATTGGGAGATGACATATACATAAATAAATGAAAGATTGAGCAGAAAGTAACATATGCCATGAAGGAAATAAAAAACTGAGACAAGAGAGCAATTATTTCTGATTGTAGGGATAGTGGAAAGTTTTATTATTTGTTGAGCACCTCCTAAGTGCCAGACCTGCACTAGGCCCTGGAGATTCAAAGACAAACAAATACAAAATAATCCCTGCCTTCAAGGAGCTTATGTTTTACCAAGGGAAACAAAAATAGGTATATATTTAAACAAAGAAAAATAGCTACACTATAAGCACAAAGCAGTGTTTGAGGGGAAATGCACTAGCCTTTGGGTAAATTAAGAAAGACCTCAAGTTTGATATACTGTAGCATATCTACATCTGAATACAAGAAATATTTTATTGGTTAGTGTTTCTAAGCCGAAGTTAGAAGACGGTAGAGTGTTGAACATAGCACAGAACAATAGCCTTGCTAACATCTTTCCCATAGCTCAGTGATTTTATTTTGAAAATGTTAAATTAAAGGAACAACAAAAAATACATTCCATAATCTGATTAAAAAAGAAAAAAAAAAAGAACCCTAATATACCTCATCAGTACCCAGAACTCTAGCTTGCTTTTCTTTGATAAAACATAGTCTTTGGACTTGCATTACAATTTTTTTCTTCAAAGTGCTTTTGAATTAGTAATTCTTATTAATTCTCATTAAGTAATTCTTATAACACCCTTGGGAATAAATAATAATATTTTGTACTCACAAAGGTTCTTTTATTTAAAGAATTTAAGTTGCTTTTTAAAAAAAAGCCCAAATATTAACTAAGTTTTACCAGCAACGCAGTGATTTGGATGGTTGAAAAAGAGGCCCAGAGGTTAAGAGAAACAGATTATAATCAGACCATTGTTAATACAGTAATTCTAAAATTAGAATTTAGAAGTCCCGATCACTAGAGCTGCTCAGTGCATGGAAGCATCCTATTGAAGGCAATTTAACTAAGGTACAGAGGATGATATATTTGAAATAGAAATAATAATAAAAAAAGAATTGTTTAGAGAATTTGAATAGTCTAGGTTTCCATTTCAGCATGTGAGTTGTTTCTGTTTTTAGAATATAGTCACCTATTCAGTTCAGAAAACATTTACTAAATGTCTAATGAGTGCAAGGCACTCTGTTAGAATGAAATCAGGAGGAAGGGGTAGGGACACCTGTAAGGAGAGCAGATTGGAAATAGTAATAAGATCCTAGGCCTAGACTAAGAGCCTAAAGGAACTTCTCAGGTAATCTGCCTGAGACCCTTTCAACCCTTTCAAATGACAGATGAAGAAAATGAAGTCTAGAGACAGATGGATTTTAAATATTTGAGGGGAGATTTGAACCCATTTTCTTTTCTCTATATCAAGCTTACTGGGCCTAATAAGATGTCTTAACCTAGGTTAAGGGACTAGCAAGGATTGTTCATGATAAATGAAAGTAGCTGAGACATAACTAAATCAAATGCAGATCATCCAAAATTCATCCATAATGGTTTGAGATTGAGTTTTGAGAATATGCTTGTAATACATCTGGTTTCTTAATTCTGCCTTTTTTTCCAGAATATTAATAGTGTTACTTTAAATTTGCTGATACAAGAAGGCATTTTGGCAATATGCTTGGTGAGAAACTGAAAATGCACAATTAAGAGTACTATGTAGCTATTTGGGACTTTACGCTATTTTTCTAACAGAAGTTAATCCTTAAACAGTGCTCTTTTGAGGGTTAGCATATAGAAAAAGGTTTAAAAAAACAATAAGGTAAATGATGTTTAAACACCTATATAAAGGAAGATGTACCATACCAGTCTAGACCTATGGTATTCTGAAAATGTGAGAAGAGGGTAGATGTTTCCACAGCATCAAAGAAAAGTTCATCTTAGACTATGGACATCCAGTCATTTCCCCTGAATTCATATGAATTTTCTAAATTTTTATTGGAACTCAATAATTTTTGATGCACTGATGTTAACAGGAATAAACTCCATATATTTATTACCCTCTTGCTAATTGGGGCTTATTTTAACTTTTACAACTATCTGCATACTCTAATATTGCCCTGAAGGACTAATAATCAATCACATACATGAAAAAACAACAAAAACCACATAATTATTTCAGTAAGTACAGCAAAAACCCAAAATGTAATAGACATTTACTTTAAAGCCCTAAAAATAGCATAGGCATGGAAATACCCTCAATTAATATGATGAAAAGCATATATCTACAGTACAACTAGAAGCTAGAATTCTTTATGATGGAGAAACAGTGAAAGTTTTTCCAGTAAAACAGGCACAGAGAAGGATGCCCTGCTCTTTCCATTGTTATTTGAAATAGTTACAGAAATTCTTGCTACAAAAAAAAGACAAGAAAAAGAAATCAAAGATATAAACATTAACAATGAGAAAACAAAAAAAAAATCCTTATTTGCAGACAACATGGATATATATATGTTTAAAAAAACCCAGAGAACCAGCAAAGAAAATGATATGGGATTAAAAAATAAGTCACAAAACCAATAGCATTTCAATGGAATACAAACAAAAAGCAGAGGAAATGACAATTAAAATTCAACTAGAAATCACTATAAAATGCATAAACTACCTGGGAATTAACTACCAAACAGCAGGCAATTTCTAAATGGAATATATACAGAAACAAAACACTCTTTACAGATTTTTTTTTAAATTGAGAGATATTCAATGTCCGTGGTTGAACTGCGATAATAAAATCCTAAATATCATTGCTGATACTACCTAAATCAATTTACAGTTTTGAATCAAACACAGGTAATGTTATAGAACTAGACAAAACAATAACAATATGTATTTTGAAGGGCAAAATGTCTAGAATCTCAAAGGAAAAAGACTGTAATATTAAAAACAAAAAGCACAATATTTCTTTTGCTAAATGAAAGTCCATTTTGTGGACCACAAGCTAAATATAAATTAACAGAATGATAATGGCCTCCAGAAGAGTTATTGCAGGCTACGTTAGGCAGAGGAGTGATAGTAGTAGGTGATGATCCTCTTGCATTCTTCCTTATTCAGGCCACTATGCTTAGTTTGTGGTGCCACATTTTAGGAAAGGCCTTGATAAATTAGAGAATGTTCAGAGAGTACAATCAAGATAGTGAAGGGTTCCACATGAGAACTAGCTGAAGGAACTTGGGATGTTTAGTCTGGAGACGAGAAAATTTAGGGGGAAGTTTCATGGGAGCTACCTTAGAGTAAGTGAAGGGCTGTTATGTCAAAGGATTAGATTTATTTGGTCTGGTTCCAGAAGACAGAAATACAAGTGGTGGTTCAAAGATGAAAAGAGTCCAATTTATGGTTGATTTCAGGAACAGCTTTCTAACAAGGAGAGCTGTCCAAAAGTGGAAGGAAACTCTTTTGAGGGTAGTGAGTTCCCTCTCACTGGAGTTCTAAGCAAAGGATGACAACAATTCGTCATGTATGCTGTAGAAGGCATTCTTTTCAGGCATAGTCTGGATTAGGTAGCTCTGAGGAGGCCTTAGATTTGTCAGTGCTGAATTTAAGGAAAGGAACTTAAAAAAAAAACTAACAAACAAAAACAAAAACAAAATTTCAAGTTAGTTTCATTATTAGTTGCCTTTTTGCTTTCCTTTAACAGCGGAAAAAGTTTAGAGCATCTGTGTTTAAAAACAATGTTATGTGTTGGAAAAGGAGACTGGCTTAGGAGACATGAGAACGTGGTTCCAATCTGGGCTTTGCTACTTTCGCACTACTATCTCACACTAGGGCTCCATTTTCACATCTGTAAAATGAAGGGATTGGATTAGATGATCCCTCAGGTTCATTCCATTTCTAAATCTAAGATCTTATGAGTTTCAAATTTCAGGGTAGATTTTGGAAATTGAATTGTAAGGTTGTATTTTCCCCCCATTTAGAAAAACTGCCCCTGAGTTTTATTTTATCATCCATTTCTTATATGCTTTCACATAAACGATAAATATTGTGGTTTATGATAGAAAAGGAAGCACAGTAGAGGTCATTGGAGTGATTTGTTCTTTAGACCTCAGGAATGGCAATGAGAAAAGAAACACTGAATTTTGAATGAGAAGATCTGATGTCATGTGGAGGCTCTAAGGTCTGCTACATCTGAATCTATCTATGGTAATTTAAGATTTCCAAGCCTCAGTTTCTTCATCTGTAAAGTGGGGATAATAACACTTACTCTACCTTATAGGCTTCAAATGAAGGAAATATTTTATTAGACTACAAAGTGCTATACAAATTGATGCTATCCTCACATTCAGGCCCAGTCTTCAGCCAACTTCATTGAGGCCCTCTTCTCTCCTTCTTCTTGTGTACTTTCGGAGGTAGTTCTTAGCTGATTATATTGAACTATATAAAAATGTCATTCATTTTGTGTCTCTGTGGTCCATTAATGACTTTCAGGAATGGATGAGATATATTGGTGACAGTATGGACTATGAGGAGCTTAAATCTAGTAGCTGATCCTGAACTTACATAAAATAGAAAGCATATTAGTATATAACAAAATGCTATTTCTGAGATATGGCTATTTATTGACTGGCAATTGGAACTAAAGCAACTAATATCATTTGGAGTCATCATGAGATGGCAGAAGAGGAGTTTCAGTTGGTCTTTGAAGAATGTGAGGAAAATGCATATGACATTTAAAACGTATATAAATTTTAAAATCCATTATAAATCTTTTTGTATATTGAAGAATGTTAGGAAAGAGGCAAAGGCTAAGAGATCATTATAGATCTAGGGTAAATCTCACTTCTCCAGAGGTTTCTTTTCTAGATGATCAACTATTCAAAACACAAACTTAGAAGCCAGAGAGAAGCAACAAAAGAAAAGAAAAGAAAAGAAAGAACAGCCAGATTCAAGTATCAAATGTAACAAAGTACATACATTAAAATTCACACATTTTACTGCTATAAGTAGAGGTCAGAGAGCAGCTAGAAGTAGACATACTAGCAATAGCAAAACAGCATAGGGTACAAAGGGAGGGGACAGAAAAATGATAACAACACAGGCAGTACAATTTCTAAATTCTTGACATTGTGAGATGCATGAGAACTTTTTTTTTAAAGAGTAAATAGGCCAACACACTTTAGGGGCTTTTGGGGTCATCACTGTGTGACAGCAGCATACAATCACTGATGTTCATCATAATTTTTCAAAGTCATCAAGAACAGCTAAAAGTCTGTTCATTATTCTTTTTTTAATCAACGCACAAGAATGTGCAACACATTCTAGTTAAATTAAATTAAATTGAGTTAAATTAAAATGGACTACAATAAAGTTTTGCTCCTTAAATGTGAACAATGGTAATTTTTTTGCTGATTAAAGAAAATCATTTCTTACTAAATTCAAATAAATGAATCATTCATATTTTAATATAATACTTTAGAATTGCTGTCTTTTATCCTGAGAATGTTCACATTGAAGTACTATAACCATCTGGGTCATTTTTGGAAAGATTACTGTCACTGTGAACTAGCTTTCTTCATCTAAAGAGGAGGATTATCTGTGGTTTTCCCTTATCTGTACCTATGCTCTAAGTCTTCTTTGTAATCAAGATGACGTGTGTGTGTGTGTGTGTGTGTGTGTGTGAGAGAGAGAGAGACAGAGAGACAGAGACAGAGAAAGAGAGAGAGAGAGAGAGACAGAGAGAGAGAGAGAGATAGAGAGAGAAAGAATGTATATGTTAAATGTGTTCTTTATGCCCTGTGTAATGTGCATAAGTTAAACTGTAGCATGGTTTTGTCATGTTTTATAGCAGTGGCCCATAACCTTTTTTTCTGTGTATCATTTAATCCTTTCCAGTTTGGTGAAGACTACGGACTCCTCAAAATAATATTTTAAAATAATTGGAAGGAATGTTAACTTTCAGTTAGAGGTTAGTAAAAATAAATCTATAATTCCCCCTGCCCTATCATTGGGAATTCAGTTTGTAACAGACTCCCTGAAATCCTCCCAACAGACCCATCCTTGGAGCCCAAATTAAGGACTCTTTTTTGTTTTTTGTTTTTTGTTTTTTTAACATGTTCTACTTTTGATATGGATATTGGCACATTCCATGACTCATTGTATTTGGATAAAGTCCATTGAAGCAAAGAAGAGACAAAGAGCTTCAATGGACTTTAATGTATGAATGTATTACTATGTGTATAATGTAATGTATGTATAATTATAATACCATACTATACTATAATACTATAAAATTATGCTATATGTCACTTGTTTTTTGCAGGTCTTAACTTATTAATAAATGAAAACATTCATGTAACTATCTTGATTTCTGCACTTAAATGAAAATGAACTAGAGAAAAGCATGGCTAAGGGCTAAGTTGAAACACATATGTGCATTTTATTTGTTACCATATGGCATACATAATATTCTACAGCATAACAAAACAAATTGAAAACATCTGTAGTATTTATAACAATCAATTGGGAGCAACCGAAAAGGTGCCTGCTACATTGAGATTTCTCTTTGAGCCTCAACCTGGCAATCCTCTTTCTGCATTTCTGTCACTGGAAAATCAATCAAATGAAAGGTTTAAATGAAACGATATGTAGGAACCTCATACAAAATGGCAGGCATTGATGATTTCAAGGATACTTCAAATTCACCAAAGGAAACTGAAGCTTTTATTCTCCAAGGTAGACAGCTCCCAGTGATGTTACTTTCTAGAAAGTTTGCTTTCATAAAAGCAGATGCAGGAATGTAGATAACAATTTCACAAATCTTGTCATAAAAAGCTCCCTGTTTTCCTCTATCTGAGAAAAATAAATGCTCAATTAAATTTAGAAGGAAGAGAGATAGTTATAGGGGTAGAGACAGAAGCCGTGCCTGTGATTTCATTGAAATAAGGAAGTCACAAGTGAGGAAATTCTTTTGGGCAATGTAAGTCAATCTTTCTCCATAACTTATGATATCCTTAATTTCTAGTGCTCTTCTCCTCCACAACTCGTCTTATGCTTACTTATCTGTGTAAACATGGAATTCCTCCAGTAGAGAGCAAGTTCCTTGAGGACAGGCCTGCTTTTAGTTCAGTCCTGGTACTCTGAGCACATAGCAAAAGTTTTATGCATGGTAGGTACTTAATAAATGATTGCCAAGTTACTGAATGTATGACACTATGACATGGAGATAATTCTGAACTTTTATTTAGAAATTTCAAGGCAAAAATGATGACCATAGTTTAAAGCTATGCCTTTCATATAATCATTTGAGAGACAGCACTGGGTTAAATGAACACCATAACATTCACAATGTATGATTTCAGAAATGATCCTTCTAAAGTTCTTGATGAATCTTGTATGTGCTCTGTCCCTCACTTGAATTTTTTATCCTGATGTCGCTGTTCTTGAAATCTCTAGTGAGACACATCGGTTAACACAAAATAGAGAACTTAAATACATTTTCATTGTAACAGTGTCATCTGTCTACCTTCTGAGTGTGTTTCCAGTGGAACAGAATATCCCACATACTTCATTTTCCCTGAAGAGCAGCACGAGACTTCCAACCCTTAGACTCAACACATAAAATATTAAGAGCCAATTTTCAGCTGTACCTCTGTCACTTCCATTATCATTCTACACGTCCAGAAGTGATAATGGACTCTGTAAATTGCGGTCTCCTTCCATCCTCGACCGCTAAGGGTTTTACCTAGGGACAGTTCTGCACAAAGGGTGGCCCAGATGTATGTTAATAGCACTGAGCAGCAAGCCTCAGACACTGCAGTACAAGATTGTGTGATATGTTACCCAAAGGAAAGGCAAAATGAGCTGAAAACAATTTCCCTAGGAATGGAGTAAAACCAACTGGAAACCCAGGCTTCTCTAACAAATCAAATAAGGAGCATCATTTTTACAGACTTGGAAACGGAACTCCCCCATATACTCAACTAGTCGCCACTGATGATGGATTGCTTGGGCTAGCTGAGACAGAGCAGAGACATGAGGATTTTTCTTTGAGACATTTAGAGAAGGTTGGAAAGGACAGTTGTTTCCCCTTTGGCATTTTCAGCCACAACCACAAAGAACTATCAGGGTCAGTCAGGTTATCTTCTCAGATAAAGTGATATACAGAGAATAAAATATGGAGTCCATGCTGTGCATGGCTAAAATGAAAGCTGCCACTGACAGGCACTATTCATTGTATCTATCAGTGAACTTGCTCAAAATTGGAAGGATAATTGAGTGTGGGGGTGGGGGTGGGGGCATATCATGCCTCTATTTTACACTGATTAGATTTCCAAATAAATCAATGCAGAACAGAAAACAAATGTTGGGGGTGAGGTATATCCGAGCTGAAGACTAGAACGTATTCTCTATTCCACTCCAGAACCCGGTCTGAAGTGGGTGTTTGTGGCATTGATTGAAGAATATTTCTAAATCTAACTTGGGCAAAACCACTATATCTAGTATTCCAAAAGTCTTAGTGGAGTTTTAAGCTGTTAAAGCTAAAATCAAGACTTTGGGAACACCCTGTATCTACTTTCAATCACTCCAGAAGATCATTAAGGACTTGGGGACCACAGACAAGGGGACACTTGGGTGTTTTTGGCACACAAAAACAGAGAAAGTGGAGTATTATTTCTGCCTTATAATAAGGTAGCTTCTTGTGGCTCTCTTTGAAATTAGCTAGACTGGTCCTTTGAGGAGAAACATACCAGGTTCATATTAAAGCCAACTTGGGAAGAATTTCCAGCATTTGCATCTCGTTTGCCAAAGCTTTGAGAATCCAGTGTCACCTACATGACACAATGAGTAGAACTTCTATGTAGATAGATAGATCGACTGATAGATAGATGAATGGATGGATAGATGACAGAGATATTATATATATATATATATATATGTATGTATGTATATAATACCTAGCATGAGTATAATGCTTTGATGTTTGTCAAGTGCTTTATATATGTTAACTAATTTTATTCTCACAACAATCCTGTGAGGTAAATGCTATTGCATCCATTTTACAGAGGAGGAAACAGAGGCACAGAGAGGTTAAGCAAAGTTCACATATCTAGTAAATGTCTGACATAGGATTTGAACTCTACATACACATACATAATTTCAAGGAGTCAGAAAAAAGCCCTTGATCTCAAATCTTAGGTGAATTTTCTATTTGAGTATTTATATATGTATTTTTTCAGTTTCCTGTGGGATATTCTACCTCAGTTACCTCACAATAGATACCAATTCCCTTAGTCTGCTCACAAACTTTAATTTTATTAATTTTTAATGATGCAAAGGAAATTTTTCAAGGTCACTGAGAGACCAAGTAGTTATTCAGACATTAAATTTGTTCACAGTTTCTTGGCAGCTCAGTAAGGAAGAGGAGGGGGGTTGGTGCAAGGAAGGATGAGTTGGTAATTCCACAGAACTGCTTAAATTGTTGATTGACTTATCAAGCCAAGCCTGAAGATTTAGTTATGAATTTCAGATATGTAGAACCAGTCTACATATGAGTGAACATTTTCTAGTTATAAGGAAGGCATCATGGTGTGATGGAAAGAAAGGACAGTAGACTAAGGGTTAAAAGACTGAGTGCTATCACCGTGTGATCAGGGCAGGTCATTTTACTTCTCTGAGACTGTTTTCCTCAGCTGTAAAGTGAAGAGGTTAGACTATATGATCTCTAAGGTATCTTAACTCTAAAATATATATTAACTGTCAGCAATGGCCAATATCAAAGAAAGGATGAAAATTAGACATCAGCTAAAAGATCATGAAAAAATATCCCAAACTAGAAAAATCAGCTAATTATACACAAATATGTGTATTTGCATATGAACAGCTAGCCATTTTCATCATGCATGCCAAAATTATTCATGATAAGTCCGCTTTGAGCTGAAAGCATTAGAAAAAAAAGGCCCAGTTTATTTATGTGTTTCAAAAAACATTGTGCGGTCATCAATTGTAAGCACTTTTTAAAAATAAGGAACAAAATAGAGGCTGGAAAAGTGTTTCCATGAAGTTTCACCTTGTGCTTAACAATGGAAATAACATCAATAAAAAATCTGAATATGTATAAGCACATAGGGTAAGTATAATAATGTATAAGCAATTATTATATTCAAGCCTGTCCCCAAAGAATAGATGAGACAACAAAACTATGCCCCCTACCCCTTTAAACAGGTGGAGACTACAGATATGGAATATTGCTCAAACTATCTAACTTGGTTAATGTATTGGTTAGTGTTGCTCAATTATTATATATTTTCTCTGTCTTTTCTTTGTCAAGAGGGATTTCTCTGTGAGTGAAGGGGAGGGATAAATTCAAGCATGAAGGAACTATAAAAACAAAAGATATCTTAAAAAAACAAAATTAAGAAGGGAATGCCAACATTGTCTAAAAGTATATTTCTTGGAAAACCAGCCAAATGAATAAAAGGCACATTCCCTGCTAAGCAGTGTCATATAACTAACTTCTATTATCGAAGAAATAGGATTGTGATATCTGCTCTGCTCATCACCTCTGTCAGCCTTTATCTGGGTGAGAAAGGCAGATGAGATCTCATTCTGATTGCAAGGAGTGAGGAAACAAGCAAAGAAGATGGAAACTGCCTGGAGGAATCTGGCCTGCACACACATTTCTGATTAACCTACATTTAATGTTCTTAATATTTTAGCAGCTGTGGTACTAGCTAGGGTCAGGCAAAGATCTTGTTCTCTCTGTTTCACTCTGGAAATGTCAGTCACAGACAATGAGCTGGGTTTCTATGTGTATGTGGCACCCCTCCCTCCACTTTGATTCTCTGTTTAGTAGAGTATAATATGATAGAAGAATTTAGAAAAAAACCCCCAAAACTTCAGCATTCCCCACATCGGTGTTATCATTCTTTACATGAATAACTCCCAATCTGTAATAAGTGCATAGCCTTTCTTATGTAGCTCTCCATATTTTAATATGATATACCAATATAATGTCATATATTAAGTGATATGATATCATACAATTAAGATAATATAACATCTAATCTAGGAATGGGGAACCTGCAGCCTTGAGGCCACACGTGGCCTCTAGGTCCTCAGTGCAACTCTTTGACTGAATCCAAACTTCACAGAACAAATCCCCTTGATAAAAGAATTTGTTCTGTAAAACTTGGACTCAGTCGAAGGCCCACATGTGGCCTTGAGGCTGCAGGTTCCCCACCCCTGACTAATCTTTATATAGCACTTTAAGGTTTGCAAAGCACATTGCAGATATTATCTCATTTGAACCTCATGGTGACTCTGTGAGATAGGTGCTATGATTATTTCCATTTTACAGATCAGGAAAGAGACTGAGAGGGATTAAGTGACTTTCATAAAGTCATATAGCTAAGTACAGAAGGAAAGACAGACCATTTTAAAGGGGAAAACTTAATCATTTATCCATCATATGAAAGTAACAGCTAAACTGAAAGGATATGGAGACACCCCAAAGATTCCAGGGCTGAGTCTTCAGGATACTTTGATGACCCTTCTCCTCTCTTAATTTGGCCACAATTAGGTTATTGCACAAATAAGCTATGATCACAGGGAAAGAGGGATTGAAGCCAAAGCAATCCTAAAGAAGATATCAGCCTCTTTCTCACTCTGAGATTAGGAACCAGGAAGTCCTGAGTTTAAATCTTACCTTAGAAGCTTATTAGCTGTGCGACTCTGGGCAAATGTTTACTCTTTCAGACTCAGTTTCCTCATCTGTAAAATGAGGATAATAGTAGCATCTTATCTCACAGGATTGTTGTGAGAATCAAATGAGATAATGTCTGTGAAGCGCTTTGCAAAACTTGAAGTATATAAATATTATCTGTCAACATTACCACCACCACCACCACCACCACCATCATCATCATCATCATCATCATCAATACCGTCACCGTCACCATCTTTGACCATCACCATCCCCCTCTGGGCTGGTGTTCCTAAGCTTTTCCTAATTCTGTGACTGATTGTCTTGACGAGAGGAAGAGCTGGAGAGCCTTCATGGAAAAGTAGTACAGCCTCTGTGGGGGTTTGATGTTTGCTGGACTTATTTTCCCTCTACTGTATTTGTGTCCAAGTCCCTGGGGAGGCCTTGTGTATTGGCTGTGTTTCAAATGTTAAGAACAGAGTATACTAAGAGTCTGGACCATTGTGACTATGCCCCATTGCCAATCACATATACAATCTTTGGCAACAAATTCTGAGTCCTTCCCTATTTTCACCTGCTGTGTTGGAGCTCATTAGGACCTAAAATTAATACTCTGGCCTCCCTGCAACAACTGGTCCAGGCAGAATTTAGACTTAGGAAATAGTTAGCAGACGGGTGTCATTAAACTGTCCATACCTACTTCCAAATTTTTGACTTATTGCTTTGATATTTCAAGGACACATGATCTCATTGATGGTAGTACACCCGCCATAATGTAATCTATCTTGTTTAGATGGTCTCCTGAGTTGCTGTGATTAAAAACAATTGATCACCTGTGGATGAGTCTTTCAGAATTCCGAGTGATCCTTGGCAGACAGATATCTCATGGGGTTGTCCACAAAGCAATTCCAGCTTGGAAGGCTATACCAGGGCTTGTGGTCTACTGGCACCAAAAAAGAGCTTGAGATTTAAAATTTTTAAATTTGCCTGATTTGTGCAAAAATAAGACAATCAAATCAACCCAACAAGCATTTATTAGGTGACTACTATGTAGCAGGCATAGTACCCTGAACTTAATTAGAAGTTAAAGTACTCCTAAGTTTCTTTTATACACAAAACATTTAAAGCGGATAATGCCAATTAGTGAAACATTTCTTTCTTTTTTTTAAACAAAATATTACTTCTTTAACATATAACAAACAAATTCTTAAGGCAAAGGCATATGAGTCACTGCCTCAAATTGGTCTTCTGAGGAACCCTGTTAGGGTGCTTTGAAATCATTTTAGCAGTGTGTTTCTGCAAGGCAATATATGATTAATAATATAACTTTCACAAGGTCCTTACTTGCTCCTGGGAAGGAGCCTGAACTCAATCAATAGTGAACTTGATTTTTTTTAAAAGGGTATAGTATCATTCATAGGGGTGTTAAAATATTTACAACTTCCTTGAAACTTTATTAAGTCCCTTGTATTGAACTGACTGGTCATTATAATCCGCTTTATCTACACTTATTGTATTTAGAATTCTAAAAAAAAAAAAAGACTCATTAGTTTGCTAGGACTGAAAAACCTTCAGTCTATTAAATGTGCATAAGCATTATTGACCCAAAACAGACAATGACAGGTCTGGAGCCACTGTAGTCTACAGTTTTAATAGGCACTTAGGGACCCTTAATACTGATTACTGGAATGACATAGCCTCAGTCTGCGGAAAGACTTTCTGCTATTTGATCTAGAAAACACACACGCACACACACACACACACACACATGCACACACACACACACACACACACACACACACCTCTGCAGGTATAAGCTTATGTGATTTCTTGAAGAAAACAAAATAACTGATTTCCATTAAAATATCTAACAGAATTTTATGCTCTCGGGTCCTCTAACATCTATGCCAAATGGACAACAGAATTAGTAAGTCAGCCTTATTCACAGACAGTACTGTAAGTACATATGGGTATCAGGATTGGAATTGGATCTGTGATTTCACAAGTATGGGCAAAGGCCCTCTTATCATTACAGGTTGATGCTTTCTCTGCCTCTTAGAACCAGAATTTTTGCTTAGAGCACTGAGAGGTTAAATGCCTTCTGTCCAGGACCACACAGTGAGTACATGTCAAAGATATGACTTGAATCCAGACACTCCTGACTTTGAGGCCAGTAGGAGTTTGGGGTGGGGCAGAGAATTCACTGGCACTAAAGTGGGTGGTTAATTGATCAATCAACAATCATTTATTAAACAGGCAAAACTTGAACCTTTGGGTTTCCTATCTACAAAGTCAGGTTGCCTTTCATAATCACATATACATGCCACAAAATTTGTGAGGCTCTGAAAAATGGCATGGCAGAGTGAGAAGCCTAATTGCCTTGAAAATAGAAAGAGCAGTGATTTCTGGGTGACTCAGACAATGTAGGAATGTGTCTGGAAGCATGAAAAAGTTAGAAGGTTAGGCTTTGGTGGAGCCAGAGGTGGGACTTCTGGGCAGGGGCAGAGCTAAAGAAACTTACTTCAGTTTTCAAGATGCACCTCTGTTTTATGGTGCCATCAGCCAGATTTATTTGACAGCCCATTCTGAGCACAGAATCAGAATTGCATCATATCTTCACTGTAGTTTTAGGTACTGTTAGGTACTGTCCTTACTTAAGATGAATTATGCCACAGTAGTTCTGGGCTTGGAATCACAAAGACTTCAGTTCAAATCCTGACTCTGATACTTACTTTAGGCAAGTCTCTTAATCTGCATGCACTTCAAGCAACTCCCTAAGAATGATTAAAATTATGATTGATGGCTGTTCATACCTCTGCTTTGGCAGATAGGGTTTCCCAAGTTAAAGCAATTACAAATCTTACACATTTCCACAATACTAGAAATATCTACTTTTAAATACCTTCTAGAGTGAACTTGCAAATGATTTCTGGATCATCTATACTATTATTGCTGCCCATGAGCACAACTATCTAAAAATTCCTTGTAGCTTGCCTGTCTCAAAACACAATCTTGGTTTTATATTTGACTGATCATCTATCAAATGAAAAATGAGATAAAATGTAGTATTGTTATGACATGTTAAATAATATAATTTCAAGATTAGCTGACATTTTCTTTTGTCTTTTCTCCGAGGTTTATTGTGTCAAGGACAGAAATTCTAAGTTAGTAGATGCAACTGTAACATGGTGTTGGAACATTTAGACCCTCTGTGTTTCTATCTCGTGGTATCTCTAGAACCTAAGACAGTTCCTTGTATGCAATAGGAGCTCAATAAATATCTGATGATGGTGATAGTTTTGATCCACGGTAAACTACTTCTGCCCGCTCACCCTGAAAATCCCCAAGCAAAACACAGCAGTTCTGCTTGAATCCATCAAGAGGAAAGATTTATTTTAAATTTAATACAAGACAGTGCTGAGATTTCTTCTGATTTCCTTGTTTTCATCCTTGTGGTTATGTGATTGTCAGCTGGAACTAAATATTGACTTTTTATTTGCTTAACCGATTCCCACAATCCTTTCCTCCCGCAATCTGATAGAGCTTTTTTTTTTTTAGGTGACTGAATGGGGAGAAAATTATATAGTTGAACAGGATACGAATATAACCGCAGCTGAAAATAACCATTAGTTTTTTTTTATTACCACGAACCATATTTCCTCAATTCTCTGTCTTGTTTGTTCACACACATACACACCATATATTTGTAAGTATAGATTGTCTATGCATGTGTGTACACAAGCACACAGAAATATATAAAAAGTGTGTGTAGTTAAGCATATGATACATGATTCCAAATTTAGCAAAAAAAAAAAAAAAGAGATGAGGCAACCAAAATAGAGTGCAGGATGATGAAGTCATGTGTATCATGAAAAAAAAGTAGACACGCTAAAAGAGAATTGTGTAATGTGAATAAGTTCATGTTTCTAAAAATGGGGTAGGCCTCAACACTTAAGCTATGTCTCTGCAGTAATAAAAGTATTTTTGAAATGCACCTTGGAGACTCGATTATGCAGATTACCTGCCGAAGGTAATCAAATGAACAGGAGATGTCACGTCTCTTTGTTGAAGTGTCTATACAGCAAAGTAACATGTAGGTTTGGCAATTATCCAGTGAATTTGATTAATGTAGCCTGTCAAGCCAGACATTTTAGACCAAACACACTTTAGGGCTGGAATACTAATCTTACCTTAGGAAATACAGCGGCATCACGGTCAATGGAAAGTGCACAAGGCTAGAAGCCAAAAATTGAGGGTCCTCATCCCAACTCCCAGAGAGTCAGAGACTTTTAGACCTGGAAGGACCCTTCTAGTATCATGTGTCTCAGTGTAATAAGATCATAGATTCAGATTTGACCTTAAATGTCATATAATTCAGTCCTCTCATTTTGGAAATTGAGGCTCAGGGAGGTGGCTGAGTGTATATAGTGTATACATATGCCTCAACAGCAGAAGAGCCTGGATTTGAACCCAGTTCTTCTGACTCCTAAATTCAAGATGTTTTTTCCCCCCCCAGCACACTATGTCACTCCTGCTGCATAATCTGAGACCCATTATTGGACACTTTTGTGGCTTGGTTTTCATGCCTGTCAAGTGAGTCAAAAACATATCCTTCCTATTTTACCCCATGGGAATGTTGCTTATGGGGCTACAATGAAAATTTATATGTAAGAGTTCTTTTAAAAGTATCGAGTGATGAACAAAAGAAGGGTATTTATTACCACTTCAGAAATGTGGATGTTATAAAACTGGGGAATCATCATGTTCTAGTCATCATTGGAATCAGGTTTCAGATCTTTCCCTCCTTCAGTTCTTTCCTTTCAAAAAATAATATATGTATTTCTTTTGGGAGTACATATCTATGCATATACATGTATAAAATATACTTATATGTCCACATGTTATCTCCCTTTTCAGAGCTTAAAGCACCCCAACAATAGGGATTATTTGTGCCCCTAGACTAAACAGAGAATCTGGCACTTAATAGGCACTCAAGAAATGCTTGTTGATTGACTTATTAATTGAAAAGACTTATATTAACTAGATTTCTATACCCAGTAATAGCCAAAAGATGAGATATATATTGTTATATGAATTTATACTATATTTATATCTCACTTAATCATATCTCTTTACATTTGTACACTAATTTATTTACTTAAAATTTGTCTTTAATAATAAAATGCAGTAATACAACACTCTTTCTTTCTTTTTCTTTTACTAGAAACTGACCAAATAGAGATGCATACATAGATGTACCAAGATACATACCCATGTGCGTGCACACACATGCATGTACCGAATATTCATCTTGTGCTTCTAAACTTGAAATTGAGGCTTGCGGACGGAATAGCACAAGACATTCCCTAGTATTCATTGGTTGCCTAATTTTAAACACCCAGAAAACAGTGAAAGAATACCAACTCAGAGATCCTAACAAAGCCTGTTTGTGATCGATCAAAACCACTCCGTAACATAAACTTTATTTAAAAAAATAAAAGCATTTCACTAGTTTTATTCCTTCAAATTAAAACACACACACACACACACACACACACACTCACACACGCAATTCTTCAGTGAATAATAAGCCTGTCTGCTGGGAGGAGCGGAGCATTGGGTGTCACTGGCAAGCTGCATAATAATGAATTGGTTTCTAAGGAAATAAAATCATTACTGTTCATTTTTGTCATTTACAATTGATTCATGTGCTACATCTGGCATTTTAATCTTAGCATTTCCAAGCCATTCCATCTTTCTTTAAGACATGAGAATTAGTCAAAGACCACTGAAGACAACAAATATCAAGTCAGAATCATTGAGAGTTGTCTGATGAGAGATGTTTTTAAGCATTGAGAATGGGTACCTCTATGGGACCTTATTGATGTTTTTCTCCATTAAGCCTATAAAACAATGAACCATTAATACTCTCCCCTTAGCTCTTCTTATCCTGACTATATTTGGGTGAAACTTTCTCCCTGTATCACTAGGATGAATATGTAAACTTTTATCTCTAATAATTCTCTAGAAGGAATAGTTAACACATTATAAAGTCATATAGCCCAACAAAATTCATCATTGAGAATTAGCTGTATGCATCTTGACTACCTCCACATGCATCTACTTATCTTGAGCACGAAAGAACACCTTTAGGATGCTGCTTCATGTCGACCTGAATCTACTAATTCTCCATCCCATCTCTTCCACATTTTGTAAAAGTGAAAAAGGCTGACTGAAGGACTGGGAATCAACATTTGTCTTCCTTTTGTGAGCTACACGGTGAGGTTAAAAGCCACTTGTCAACTCTGAGCACAGTAAGTAGAGCTTAAGAATTCTAAAGTTCAAATGAAATGCCATAACCAAGGTGTTAAATAATGGAAAAGAGACTCTTTATTGAGTTTTTCAAGGGGAGATGAGCCAGTTAAAGTGGAGATTCCCACTGATTGTGAGAACCATGAGAATAGAAGCCTAGGGTCTACAGGGTGTCAGAAAAACATCACTACTAAGTGGCAGGGCTCCAAATGAAATCTGTATGGGTCAACGGCAGGTTAGTGAGAGCAAACAATTTTAAAAATTTAAGACAAACAATCACAAAACCTTAGGGACACTTAGCAGGCAGGGAGGTGGGCAGTATGTAGAAGAGATTAATTTTCTTTACCTTGCCAGCTACAAGTAGGATTAATTGCCCTTGAATCATTCTGTATAATTGTTACCTCAGTCTTCCAGTTAGGAATGATACACCCAAACTAGTGTAACTGATAGGGTTGGTAATCATTGTGACCAAAAACTATCAAATTTTCACATATTACTTTGAGGATCTATATGTTTACGTTAAAAAACAATCTGCATCCCATAAATCACTTCCTGGATATCTTTAACCCATGCCGTCAGCTCCAACTCTCTTTCCCTCCTCAGTCTCTCCCTTGCACTTCAGTCTCATATCACCAATTGCTTATTGGGCATTTCAAACTGGATCTTAAACTCAACGTGCCCAAAACTGAACTCACTATCTTTCTTCCTAAACCATTTCCTTGATTTCGGTTCAAAGAACCACCATTGTTGCAGGTTCCTAAGTTTGTAACCTTTAGTTAAGTAGAATTTTGGTTCTCCTCCTCACTCTCCCTCACCTGACATATCTCATCATTTGCCAAATCCTCCTAATTCATAATTTTTGTTAAGCAGAGTTATGATCCTGGTGGTTTTCTATGGCCTCTCAGATAAAATATAAACACCTCTTTTTAGCTTTTTAAAAGCCCGACACAACTTGGTCGCAGCTTATCTTTCCAGATTTAATGGACAAGATTCTGTCTCCCATAGTCTACAAGCCAACTGAAATGACTTTTTGTGATTCTAAAATGCTCTTCTCCATATCCCATCTTTATGCCTTTGCTCTGTCTGTCCCATGTACCTGGGATGCATTTGCCTCTAAAAGTCCCTCTTTTCCTTTATGACATAGTGTAAGCACCATCTTCTAAAGGAAGTCTTTCCTCATTCCTCCAATTGGTCGTGCCCTCCCCTCAAATTATCCTGTATTTAACTACTTTGTATAAGTTTGTATTTATTCATGTCATAGTTATACTGTAAATAATTTTATACAAATTTTCTTTCTCTCCCAATGGAATGCAAGCTTTTCCAGAGGAAAAATGGTTTCTTTCATCAATACCTCATCCAGTGACTGGCACACAGTAGGAGCTTAGTAAATACTGGCTAGTTGATTGATTGATTGGATAATAGGCACTCATCATTCTCTTAGTTGATTGTGTTCAGAAAGTTGGGTTGAATTTTTTTTTTCATTGATTATGGACTACATTTAGGAGGCTTAGCATTGTCAGAGGCTTAATGCAATCAGCACAGCGATGGAAACCTGGGAGCATCTAGAGAATTTCCTCCTTTATAGGGAATCTCACCTTTGGCCTCAGCAATAAAAAGTAAGAAGCGCCCTTTGGGCACAAATGTCTCCCTGTTTTATTCTTCTTTCCAGGCAGGTAGGTAGTGCTGTGGTCAGAGTACTGGACTGGGGGAGGCAGGAAGACCTCAGTTCAAATCCTGCCTCAGAAACTTATGAACTGTGTATCCCTGGACAAGTCATTTAACCTCTCTTCATTTCACCTTCCTTATCTCTAAAATGTGTATAATAATAGCACCTACCTTGCAGAGGATTTGTGAGCATCAGGTAATGTAACATGTCAAAGTGCTTTGCCAACCTGAAAGGAGTATGTAAATGTTAGCTAGTTTTCAATTGATTATGATGAAAACGTATTTTCACTAAATCCTGAGGATATTTGGTAGTTTACCAAGCAACAGTTAGTAATTGTGCTTTGCATGTTGCTGTTGGGACCTGCCTTGTTGAGAAGTATGATGTTTTTACTTTCTAAATTAGATAGATTAATAGCTCGGAAAAAGCCAGGCCATCTATCATGTCATTCTGGGAGCAATTATTCTTCTCCTTGTTCCTATCAAAGAAAGGGGGAGGGGAAAATAAAATAAAATCAAAATGAGAAAATTTACAATCATACAACGTAAAGCTTCCTATACTTAAATCTGAGGGGAAATAGCTGAATTCCAAAACTGATTACCACCATCAAATCATCATTTGAGGGGAGAAAAAAAGGAATCGCTGTTTTCCCTTGAGGAATATCAATTGCAGTTTCAAATCTGTTGAATCAACAACTCGATCATGTATGTAGATAAAGAACCTATTGCTATGGTACATAACTTTGTGGCGTGCAATAGTTTATGAGTATTAACAGTAAGAAGAAAGAGTAAGGGTTACTTGTTATTATAGAAAACCTTAGTTATTGAAGAATGTTTTAATGAAGAAACCATGTAACCAACAAGAAAAGCATCACTATGGAGAAAATTAATTGCTGAATGGAATCCAACAGGGCGGGAGAGGGAGGCATCCTCTGGAAGCTGCAGATACAGAGGCCTGGCACAAAACTGGCAAGCACTTTTCTCCACCCTGCCCTAAGACACACTGGCCCGTCCACATGGGTCTCAACAACAATTTATTCCCATAACACCTTTTGTTTAAGCGGAATTTGCTGCCCACCACCCCTCCCCCCTGAAGTTTCCTTGACTATATTTTTAACATCAAATCTCTTCTCACATAAAAGGCATTTAACTTAATTCAGTAGCACATTGAACGGCGTGGTTCATTTCCTTGATGGGGTTTGAGATTATTTGAAATATGAATTAAATGGGAATGTCATGCTTTATCAAAAGTGACTCTTGAATGGTAAAGCAAAAGAGAGTCCTGGCTTTGTTTTACTTTGTTTAACCTGAAAAGTACTCAAATTATTCTAAGCACAAGAACAGGCGAATTAGAAATCTCATCAAGTTTCATGCATCTCTACTAAATGAAAGAAACCTGTATCATTCCAAAGTAAGAATTAGAGTCATAACCTATTTTTTTCTCTTCTTCTACTTGTTTTCCTAAGCAGAAGAACACAACCTAGTGGGTTTTGTTTGTTTTTTACAAACCTCTTCAGATATTGCTCAAGTCTTTTCAATTCACAGGGAGAAATGTTCATGAGGGTACTTATTGAGTGAATACCAAATGAAGGTTTTTCTTTTCTAGACTTAAATGGAAAACATTATAGAGCTTAGTTGTTAAATTGTCTGACATAGAAGCTTTATTTAAATAAAATAGTCTCATTTTAAAGGATCTTAATTAATCTGCACAAGTATGAATTTAATTCCTTTGGTGAAGAATGTAAAGCTTTTCATTCCATATTTCCATCATATGAGGCTTGCTTTTTTTAATTAAAATTTCTGAAATGTCCCTATATGAAATTGCTTCCAACACGTTTAATTTCTTGGCTTTTACTTGCCAACTAAAGCTTGTGTGGGTGGGGGGTATATAAGGAAATAACCAACTTTGCTACCATAAAATATGTGAATTATTAAATGTAAAACAAAGATCTTTTACATCCATTTGAATATTAGACACACACACATTTGAAGAAAGCCCACCAAGAGCAAAGACAGCAGCTCTCTAAAATGGATGGTTCGTTTTATACGTGCAGCATCACAGGACCCTATATTAATCCAGAGTACAGCCTGTTCTGAGCCCTGTGATGCAAATATAAATTCACCTTTCAATCATGGTATGGCTTAATGACACTGAGTAATAGCGCATTAGCGGCGTGCCATTCCAGACGCCAGTCAGGCATGCCAAACAGATAATCTGACAATCATTTCAGATTCATTTTCCACGAACAGAAACACTGTTCAGGCTTATTAACTGGCAAATATGCATACAGTATGGTAGGGAGCATAGAAGCTCCATTAGGAGTAGCAATCTATCTCATTAATGCAATTTACAAGAATATTTGGTCCATTCTGTTGTTGTAAAATTAAAAAAAAATATGTTCTCTCTCAACGATGCTGTCATTTATTTATAGTAGATTGTCGCTTATGCTTTTTTGTTAGAAATAAAGAGATGACCCTTAACTGGTTAGTGACCAAACTATGTTCCTGTAACATTTAAAAATTTATCATCAATACTAGGGGCAATGAATGCTGGACTTGTAATCAGGAGAGACCTGGTCAAAAATCCCTGCTTTTATATTTAATAGGTACATGACGATGAACTAGCTACTTATGGTCTTTGAGCCTCCCCGTCCTTATCTGTGAAAGGAAAATAATGATTGTGCCAGTAGCACTAACTTCATGGGGTCATTGTGAGGCTTGAATGGGATCATATATGTAAAACACTCTGCAAACTTTAATGGATGATATAAATGTAGGCTATCATTGAGAGTACTTTGAATTCAGAGTCATAACTCATGTTATTGTTCTGAATTCACTAGAATTGTACTTAAACTATCCCTTGGGAACAGATAATCAACTTATTGATTTCAGGTTTCTAAAACCTGCTTTTCAATAAGCTATGGTCACTTGACAGTGTGATATATATGGTATGATGATGATGATGATGATGACGGTGGTGGTGATGACGATGATGACAAACAACCACTTTAAGGTTAACAAAGTGATTTATTTATGTTATCTTATTTGATTCTCACAACAAACTTGAAAGAAACACCACTATCCATTTGTAGTGAAAGTCAGGTCTATCATCCTAAGTGACTTGCCCAAGATCACTCAACTAGTAAATATGTTTGAGATGGGATTTCATGCAGATCTTCATGGACCTAAGCCCCATGCTCTATCCACTATGCCACCTAGTTTTAGGGAGCTAGCAGCAGAGCGAATGAGACCTGAGTTCAAATCCTGTCTTTGACACAAAGTTCTTTCCCTGAACCTTTCCTTGCTTGGAAGGTTGAGGGAGTTTCCTTAGTGGGAATTCCCTGTATCAATGAAATTGCAAGGCCTATCCAAAAACAAACAAACAAAAAAGTAAGTACAAGTCCCTAGACAACTCAAGTCTTCCAGAGAAAGTCTTGGTCACTTCTTGTTAGGAGCTCTGGAATCTATAAATAGAAAGTCAAAGGCATCTCTTGTACATGTCCTGACATCTCTCTTTTCTGACTTGTGGTCACCATTTAATTACCTGTAGTTTTTTTGTAGTGCAGCTAGATGGCACAGTGTATAAAGTGCCCAGCCTAAAGTCAGTAAGTTCATCTTGCTGAGTTCAAATCTGGCCTCAGGCACTTACTATCTATGTGACCCTGGGCAAGTCACTTAACCCCGTTTGCCTTTGTTTCCTTATCTGTCAAATGAGCTTGAGAAGGAAAAGGCAAACTGCTCTAGTATCTTTGCCATGCAAATCCTTAATGGGGTCAGGAAGAGTTGGATGCTACTAAAATAACCAAACAACAACAAAAATTCCTTTGTGAGGACACTTCTTTGCACTGTACAATAGCTTCAAACCATTCTCCAGGCGCATACTTGACTAACCTCTCCTGAACAAATATGTGCATTTCTCTCTATTTTTTTGTGAGACAAACAGTAACATCTTCTTGCTACGCTAAGGTAAAATGCTTTCCAATATCCTCTTCTCCAAGAAGTCTCATCTGATTAAGTTTATATTAGAAAACATCATGTAGGAGCAAATTTTCAAGACTGATATGAGCTAAAATTATCAGAGATTTATGAAAATATTAAGTTCTATCCAAAATATTCCAGACCTAGCTTTACAGGCCTGGAAGATTTTAACAAGTGATATACTTGCAGTCTCTGAAATGGATCTGTTATAAAGGGATGGGGTCAAGTATGGAGCCTTTGACTGACAGAAATTTGAGTACAAATACCACGGAAAATGTTTTGTTAGCTTTATGCATTTCACAGTTTAGGATCTGTTTCCTCATTTAGTTCATTTTACCGAGGTCCAACTCCCTGAAAAATATTTTATGATCTTATTAGCACAGGCAGGCTGCAATCATCAAACATTTCCCCCAGCCTTTAATTTTCTCTCCATTGAAGATATGGTGATATTTCATATCACTAATCAAATCTATTGCTTATATTATCTAGTTTCCCAACAATATATCCTCCCTTCACTTCTTCTGAACTCTTTTTTTTTCCTCCTTTCTAGGGCTTTGGATTTTT
Source organism: Vombatus ursinus (assembly GCF_900497805.2). Classification (NCBI taxonomy): domain Eukaryota; kingdom Metazoa; phylum Chordata; class Mammalia; order Diprotodontia; family Vombatidae; genus Vombatus; species Vombatus ursinus. The sequence goes on along the minus strand of NW_020954599.1, from coordinate 3,953,715 downwards.
TCCATAAGTTTGCAAATACAATTATTATACATCTCTATGTATTACTGTTACTATCATATGGGCAGGAAGTTCAGATAACATCAAATTGGCTATTGACCTATAATGGCTATTTTCATCATGCTACAAATATACACAGCATGACATAAGATATGAATTGTGGTACAAAATAAAACGAAGACCAGGGATGGCCTCAAGGATTTTTCGAGCTAGTAAGGAAGGCAGGACCCTGCCACATAATGTATTTGCTAGCTGTTACTATAGAGATGTAAATCAGATTTTAGTAGACTCATAAAAGAGGAATAGGTGTGAGGTCAGGTGGGCATGAACAGTCAGGCTGGGCTAATTTTGAAGTCTGTGCTAAAAACGAAAGCTGAAATTTAAAAAAAAAACGTGTATAAATACTAGCTATGTCCATATATACATACACATATGTTAGCATTTAGGAACCGCACTGATTAACTCTCCTGGGTAATGGTATAATTTTTGATAGAACAGTCAATCAATAAGCATTTATGAAACACCTACTCCATGCTGGGTACTCTGCTAGATACTGGGAATACAAAGACGAAAGCATCAGGTAGTTCTTTAACTGAGTCATGAAGGAAGCTAAGAGAGGCTCACAACTTTGGTGTCTTTCTCGACTCCTCACTTTTGCTCACCCTTGATATAGTATCAGTTTTCAAGTGCTGCTATTTCCACCTTCATAGCATCTCTTGTATAGGACTCTTCTCTCTTCTCAAAATGCCACCACCCTGTTGCAGCCTCTCATCACCTCACACCTGGACTATTACAATATCATTCTGGTTGGTCTTTCTGTCTCATGTTGAGTTTGTCCTTCAATCAGCTGCCAAAAGTTTCTTAAAATGTACATTTGACCATATGGCTCCCTATTACCTCCAGGATCAAATGCAAAACCCTCTGTTTGACTTCTAATGCCTTTCATAACTTGGCTCCTTCTTTCCATTCCTATCCTCTTATGCCTTACTCCCCCCCCCCCCAACGTATCCTTCAATCCAGTGACACTGGACTCTTTGCTATCCCTATACATTATACTCCATCTCCAGACTCTGCAATTTCATTAGTTGTCCTTTCATGCCTGGAGCTCTATCTCATCTCCTCCTGCTGGTTTTCCATATTTCCTTAAAAAAGTACACCTTCTGCAAGAAACCTTTCCCAGTCTTTAATCTGAATGCCTTCCAACTGAGAGTATCTCCATTTTATCATGTATGTATCTTGTTTGTACATAATTATCTGCTGGATTAGACTATGTGCTCCTTAGGGGCAGGGTCTATGTATTTGCTTGGTTAAGGGTTTTTGTTGTTGTTTGTCTGTTTGTTTTGCCTTTCTTTGTATCTCCAGGGCTTAGCATGGTGTCTGGAACAGAGCAGGTGCTTAATAAATGCTTGTTGATTTGATTTTACTTGCATGTAGAACAGCCAATTCAAAGGCAAAAAGATAGAAGATGGAGTGTTATATGTGAGCAACAGCATGAAGGCAGAGTGCTTGGTTGGGGTGGGGAGGGGGAGTGGGAAGGAGGTAGTAATATATAAAAAGGCAGAAGAAATAGGAGATCAAATCAGTGCCAAACAGATGAGTTTATTCTAGAGGTGATAGGGAACCACCATGGTTTATTGACTAAAGGGGTGACATAGTCATACCTGTGCTTTAGGAAGGTCAACTTAGTAGCTAAGTAGAGCATAGAAATCCTTCTAATCCTCCCTCCTTCTTAATTTCCCCATTACTCATCCTCCCAGTAATCAAGCCTCACTGTATGCTTGAGATTCATTGGATGAATGTTGCCAAGTGAAATGTCCCAAATTTTCTAGAAATGAATTTTCAAGGAATAAAGGGTGATGCTTATCTAATGTGGGCATGTTAACCTCACATGTCCTCCTCAAGGGAGTGGCTTCCTAAAACTGACAAATTTCAGTGCTCTCACTCGGAATTAAATAACAGTATTGTTTGTCTTCCTTCATCAACAAGCAGAGATCTTTTTTATTAGTTGTGTCAGAGACAACTTGATAATACACATAGAAGATTAGTATTGGTGCTATAAGTTTGGAGAGGTAGAGTTGGAGAAGTCAGAAACCATCTATTCCAACCCCATTATTTTATAGATGAGAAAACTGAGGCCCAGGGATGTTGTGACTTGTCCAAGGTCATATGGATAGACCAGCACAGGAAGAACTGGGCTCAAACCCTGTCTCTGGCATATATTAGCAATGTAACTATCGGCAAGTCTCATTGCCTTTCTATGTTTCATGTAACTCTCTAAGATGATGAGCTGCTGATCTACAATGGTGGAGAAAATATCCACGCCAGATTTTCCCATGCTAATTAAATCAAAGGTCCAAAAATAAAGTCCATTTTAAAATTTTAATTGTTTTTTAAATTTGTTTCTATTCATTTTGTACTTCTTTTTTCTGTTTTCACATCTCTTCTTTATTCTTTTCTTTTTTAATTTCCATAGCAAGAAGATTAGATCATAGAGCCACTAAACTTCAAAATGAATTATCTGAGACTCCATGTTTCCATTTTCATCCAAATAACCAAGCTATTGCCTCATCTCATTGATTTTTTCAGCATCTTACTAGAATATTCATGGCTCTATGGAATCCAGAAGGTAAATAAATGGTCAAACTTTACAGTGGTCCATATTGGTTTCTAATTTGAATTTTAAATATTTTGCAAAATAATCTGTGATTATATTGGAACCTAACTAAAATGAAAGGATTTTAAAAATAAAAATAAATGCCATATGATACATGATAATTCAAATCAATTCTATTTTATCATCCACATATATGCATTTTGGGGAGTAATTCTCTGTATAACCTTAATATGTATTTCTGGGGGCCAATAACAACAACTTTTTAAAAAACATTTTTTACTCATTTTAAAAAATCATAATTTGCCCATTTGCTTTAGATTCTTTCATCTGAATAACTGGGGCCCTTACTCCTCTCCCTCTCAGTCTACCAGTTATGTTTTTCCCTAATTATTCTCTCATATATCTGTGCTCGATATCTCAGTTTGTCATCAAATCTTTCCATTCGGTAAGATGATAAAGAACAAGTATCTATTTAATGTCATAGCCTAAGGTAAAGAGAAATTTGAAGCATGCTGTCAGTTCTGATTAGACTGTACATTCCTCAAGGGATGATAAGTTTACTCCAAAGCCCCTATGACACCCAACACTGCTCTATGTACCTAGTGGTAGAATAGAGAAGACTTAAGAAGGATGTAAAGGATATGTTGAATTGTAATGTTGTTAAGTCATAAGATCAGAGATCTTAAGCTGATTGGGACCTCAGAGTTCATCTGTTCCAACCTCCTTATTTTAGAGATAAGGAAACCGAGCCCTAAGGTGATGAAATGACTTAGCCAAGTCCACACCAGAAGTAAGTATCAGAACTGGGGTTTGAACTTAAGTGCTATAGCTCCAATTATCCTCCTGCCTCCAATCAATGTCCTTAACCTTACCAATAACAAAAAACATTTTGCTCTATTGCCAATTATCTGCTTATATTAGCTATTCAGTGGCTTAAGCCAGTTGCTTCAATTTTTACTTCTGATCTAATTTCACTTCTTGGCCTTTTCTTTTAAATGCTTCTTCTTTGTCATTAGAGTTCTTTCCTCCAGGCTTAATGCAGATTGATACAGTTAATAAAGCCTATTTTCAGCTCTTTGTTAGTCATGCTCTCTTTCCTCAGATCTTTGATATTTGAATTAGACTGTCAGTAAATATTTCTCTTTGGAAACAGTTGGCCTCCAATCTTTGTGATGTCTTTAAAAACTGCTTACAGTTAACACCACCACAGGGTACTTTGCAATCTTTTATAAAAAAAAAAGCAACAGTTTGAAAATGAAAAATGAACAACTTGTATCCTCTCAGAACTGATAGATTATAGGCAAAAGGTATGCAAAGAAAACGTAATTCCATGCATCTACGTGTATTTTTTAGAACAGATGTTTCTGAGACCATTATCTTTTACCTCTAGTTTCTGAATAATGATTTCTCAAGCATTTAAAACAAAACAAATAATTATCTTGTTTGGATGTTCTAATACACACTTAACTCTTTCAGGATCATTACCAACCACACCACAGCTATTGAGATTGTGGACGAAAAAGAATAGCCCTAGATATAAATTGAAAAGGCCATAAGTGCTAAACAGATCAAGGACTGGCCAAGTTTCCTTTTTCATTCTAGGTGGGTTTGGTTTGACAATGGCAGGGTTGGAGGTGAGGCGGATGATACCATGGGAAGAAAATGGACTCCAGTCAGGCAACCTAGTTTCAAAGCCTTGATGAAACTTACAACTTGCGTGGCTTTAGCAGGCATTTATTTCTCTTTCCTGGGCCACAGTTTTCTCTACTATAAATGTGGAATCAGACTAGATGCCTTCTGAAGTCCCTTACACTTCTTTATCTATGATTCCAAATGGCTACTTGCTCAGAATAACATTTTGCTTAGAATACAACTCAACATTATTAAAGCTTTCTTGCCACATTGGTTTTAAAAAAAAAGACATTGCAACAGCAGGGCACTGTCATCAAAAGAAAGAACTTTGGGTATTTATGAACCTACGTTAGGTAGGAGAAAAAAGAGCGGACAGAAAGGCCTGATCTCAGAGCCAGGAAAACATTAGTTCAAACTTACCTCTGACACATACTGATTATTTGACCCTATGCAAGGTAATGAACCTCCCAGTGTTCTGGGCATCTTTCCAGCACTTCTAGGAATCTGAATTTTAGGCAGGGTACTGATGACTGCATGCATTGGTAGAGATTTGTCATCTGACAGTTACCTCTGTTGCTGAAATAAAAATTCCAATGTTCCTACCCAGGATACCTGCTGTTTATGTGGCATAGACAATATAGAAACAACCCACAAAGGTTGTAAACCTAGGTGAACTGGAAGGATGGTGATGTCTTTTTACTGGTATCTTTTTTGCCAATAATAGGGAAATTCAGAAGGATGGATTTGGAGGGGAAAATAATGTAAGAGATCTGTGATGTGTATCACAACCCATCAGGCAACATGCATGTCTCCTTAATTTGTTTGACTCATTCCACCATTTTGAAAATGGGAGTTGATCTTATTGGTTACTATCACAGAGCACAAAGACAACCAAGGAGTACAGGGTCAGGAGGGGGGACTTGCCCCACTCCAAGTGAGCAATATGTCTAGGTGTCGTTCCTAACTCTCATTACCTTGATCTAGGCAATTGACTGGGCCACCATCCAAGATGAATGTGTGGTGATTAAACTTTCAGTTTATTAGTTATTGCCAAAGTCAGGTGCCATCCTAATATTATAATATCATCTGTGTGAAAATATTTATTTGTCAAGAAAGGAAAAGCTGCCCCAGGATGTTGATTATCTATTCTCATTTTAGTCTTCTCACATAAGGTACCTTAAAAGTGCCTTAAGGAGGCAGAGGCAGTTTCTGATCTGTATTGGGAGGTGGAGCTTTGTAAACTGATGAAATCACAGGTATGAAAGAAAAAGAAAGAGGGAGAAAGAAAGAGAGAGAGAGAAAGAGAGAGAGAAGAGACAGAAAGAAAGACAGAGAGTCAGAGTGAGAGAGAGAGAGTCAGAGTGAGAGAGAAAGAGAGAGAGAGAAAGAGAAAGAGACAGAAAGAGAGAGAGAGGAGAGAGAGGAGAGAGAGAGAGAGAGAGAGAGAGAGAGAGAGAGAGAGAGAGAGAGGGTAAAAATGTTCATTGAGGGGCCAAGTCTTACATTTTATCAAAGCTTACCTTCTGTGGAATTCACTTAAGCACAGTTTACAAAATGAAAACTGTTACATGGGGTCCCAAAAAAGGTAGAGGCAGTCCAAGAAGAAAAGACTCCTTTCTGGTTATGGAACTACATGGAACTGGCCATCATATTTAAATGATAGCCCTAGGTTTTTCTGTTATACCATCTGTTTTCTACAGACAGTCTATCAAGCTAATAGGAAGACTTTGCTAAGTACCTTAGTTCTCTGTACAAATCTGAAAGCACGTGGAGGTATCCTTTCTTCTTGGATGGCCCTTTACTCTACAACAGTAGAGTAAACAAGCCCAGGAAAGTGTCTAGTTGGATACCAGCTATTCCACAAACTTGCGTGCATCGTGCCTCTCATTTTTTCTCTGCTACACACTGCTGCGAATGTGCAAGATTGCTAATGCGAAAGTGAAAATGAGGTTGCTAAGAAAATCACATGAATGCTTATGTGCAAAAATTAAATGTGTGAATGTTGAGGATTGACTGTATTTACGTGAAGGGACTGAGTTGAGAGAATTTTGGACTTGGAGTCATCATTGGAAGCCCTGGAAACAAATCTCTCCTCAGATGCTTCCTAGCTGAGTGACCACTTGACCTTTGTGAAACTAATTTTTCTCAAAATTTATCCTCAAAAAATGAGTAACACAGTACCTATTTCTCAGATTTTTTTTTTAAACTCCCAAATTGTGATTTTATCCATGTAGGGAACCATTAGTAAGGAGACTCTCTGGATTAATGCTGATTAGTAAATGTTTTACAACTATTTTACTGTTTACTGTTTCCAGTCTTAGAGAGTATTGAGATGTTAAGTTGCTTGGTCAGCGTCACATAGCAACATAAGTCAGAGGTAGGCCTGGAACCCATGCCTTCCATCCATCTTGTCATTCTATCTGCCTCTCCAGAGTAGCTATAAGGATCAAATGAGATAATGCATCCGAAAGCGCTTTTTAAGCCTTAACGCATTATGTAAGTGTGAACTGTTGTTACTATTGTGTTATTACTAGAGATGACCATCTGTGAGGTTTGAATTCCAGAAATTCTAGAGGGAAGGCAGCTATTGGGACTACCATATAGCCTGGTTCTCAGGTTCAGAGTAGAAAGCCTGGCTTAGGAAAGGCAGTTAAGTATTGAATATAGTTACCTCAGGAGCAAATTTCCCTTATCTGTGGGAGGGAAAGTGTACATGTCTTTTAATTTACAAAGTACTCAAAGAATTAATTTGCCCCTTGGTGCCTTGACAAAAGTGAATTCATATCCATGGCTGAGCAGTTTCCCCATTTCATATGGTTACTTAAGAGCACAGAACACTAGATCCTCAGAAATATACAATAATAATCATAGCAATAGCTCAAGTTTATATAGTGCTTTCCAATTTACAAAGCACTTTCAACAACAGTCTAATAAAATTGTTTCTGCGGCAAGGACTTTCCGCTATGAATCTCCTCAAATAACCCTTAAGAAGTCAGTCAGCCCTCCATCATTTCTCTGCTTTGCACATGGTCCCTTGCTATGCCTTGGCTGCGGAAAGTGCATTGTAAGGTGACCACAATGGAATCCACTGAAACATCAGCAGAAAGCACTGGCAGTCCCCATAAGCCAAGCCAATTCCATCCACAGCCCCCTGCTACCTTGCTTGCCTGACCTCCTACTCCAAGCAAATCCCTGGGCCTCTGTTCTGCCCACTAACAGGCTGCTCTAGCTCCATTTAGGGGTAATAAGTCATCAGTTTTCTATCAGCAAATAACTCCTCCAGGACTATCCTTTTGCCTTCTTTGTTTGACAGTAGGCCTGTAGTGCGAATTAAAAAGGGCAATAATCCTTTTTGTCAGCTCACTTTGTCCAGCAGCTACTCAAATGCAATCAGACTTTTCTTTTATTTGCACTTCCTTGTTCTGGTTTTCTTTGGTTTTTTAATAAACCCCACTTGCTGCTACTGTTAGTGAACGAGTATGTGTGTGTGTGTGTGTGTGTGTGTGTGTGTTGTGTGGGTTGGTGTGAGCTCGAGGGCATGCTCATGGTCGTGTCTTATTGCAATTTTTCACCAGGTTCACAAGGCAGCTGACAGCCAACATAATAATCACAATCATAATTCTAAGTTTGTGGAATTTGTTCTCTTGGAGAGGACTAAGGCAGGTTGGTATGCTTGCTGCCTGGAAAGTTTTAAAAATAGTATATTTCTAAGAAGCATCAAGGCTAATAAGTGGGATAACTTTCCATTTCATAGCCTCTTTTTAGGACTTGTATTCAACTCAGACACAGTGCTTTGTTACTCACATAGAAGAAGCAGTTCTGTTGCAGTGAAGTGGGAGAGGGAGAGAGAGGAGGAGAAAGAGATAAAGAAAGAGGGAGAAAAAGAGAAAGACAGACAGAGAGAGATACAGGCAGAGAGACAGAGACAGACAGAGAATCAGACAGACAGACAGAGACAGACACACACACAGAGGCAGAGACAGAGAGGAGAGAAAGAGAATAGAGAAGAGAACAAGACAGAGGGAGAGGAAGAGAGAGAGAAGGATGGAGGGAGAGATGGATAGATGATAGATACTAGATGGATAGATAAATAGATGAATGGATAACTAGAGCATTTATCAAGTGCACATGATGTGCTAAGTGATAGGAACACAAATACAAACAAGAAAGATAGTCTCTGCTATCCAGAAGATTCCATTCTAATTGAGAAAGACAACACCTGAGGCACCCTGTTGTGGAATGGTCATGACTTGCTGTCTGAAGGCTTAGGATCAAATCCTTGTATTGTGATCTTAGACAAGTGACTTAATCTCTTTAGGCTGCAATTTCCTCATTTTTAAAGTGAGGGGGCTGGATAAGACCATTTCTTAGGTCTCTTCCAGCTCTAAAGTTTTGATTTCCACACTGACTCACTGCCAGTAGAATATAATCCTCCTAATGCAATGACTCTTTAGTGTAGGTATCCTCTAGATTTTCCCGAGCCCTTCTGTCTCCTGCCATTTTGATGGTCTGTAGTGTAGGAAAGTCTATAATGACTATGGTTGATGTAAGTTCAAAACTGTTTATTGCTGTGATTTGAAATTGTAGTGAAAAAAATAAACACAAAACGTGGTTAGTTATAGGCCTCATTCTTTTAATGTAATTCACTAACATTTATCTTTGGACCAGACCTGTGATTTCTTTGATTCAGGGGTCTCCAACCACAGTCCTGCTAAAGTTAATCTTTGAGAGTTGCCTGGAGGTCACTTATAGGCTTCAAGAGTTGCTTAGAACACCAAGAGTTTGTCACTTGCCCAGGGCCACAGAGCCAGTATGTGTTAGAGGGAACCTTTAAAACTCCTCTTCCCGGCTCCAAGGTTAGCACTTTGTTCACTAAACCACACTGGCTCTTCAACAAGAGAATTTAGTTGAATTTTTCCATCAGCTTCAAGATTTTTCAGAGGTTCCTCTATTAAAACTACAAATGTTCCTGATTGATCATTTTCTTTACTCTGGTAAACACTCTATCCTCATCAATAATGCAATATTTAGTCTCTATTAGTCAAGTTTCATGGAAGATGAATAACACCTTACAAAACTGCCTGTCTTAAAAATACTACACACATATTGGAGAGGGTAAGTTGAGGGTGCTGAGCAAGTTTCCAATATTTACAGTTTAATTTTTAAAATGGTCAATGTAGCAGTCCATGAATTACATTTATTTTCCTTTCTACTTGGATAATAGTGTTTATATTTACAAAATATACACAGCCTTAGACTCCTGTTTGACTGTATAATTGCCCAATCATTTTTCCCAAGGAAACAAAAGTATGCTTATTTGGACAACTATGAAAACGTAACTAGACAAGCAACTTGGCACAGTGACTAACAGCCTGCCTAAAAGCAAGGAAGATTGGGGTTCAAATCCTGCCTCTGACACATACTGACTGTGTCGCTCTGGCCAAGTGACAACCCTTCATCGCTGTAGTCAACTCTCTATGAATGTAAGTTGCAGAGGAAGTGAGACCTACATTGGCTGAGGAAATTTCCTCATTTGGAAATTCCTTATTCCTTAAAAAAAAATTAAACCAGAGGTATAGACCCTATCCCTATAAAAAAATATACTATGCTAAGGGACTGTGATTTTATTGGCATGAGAACCCCTGTTTCAAATCACAACTCATCCATATTTTATACACTCTGAGCATTTCCCGAGACTCAGAGTTGTTAAATATATTACACATGGTCATTCAGCTAGTTCAGTGCCAGAGGAAGAAACTGAACCCACAAGAAACCAAATGTCCGAAACTAAATGTCTAAATGTCATAGCATCCCTACTTTACTTCCATAGCTTTCGCCGTAGTACAGGCCTTTATCCCCTCTTGCCTGGACTATTGCAAACTGATCTCCCTTCCTTGAGTCTCATTCACCTCTATCCTTCATTCATCTATCAAAGAGATTTTCCTAAAGCATGTGTATGATACACACAGACACACAGACACACAGACACACACGCACACACACACACACACACACACACATACGTCCAGTTGCTCCCAATTATTTCCAGGATTAAATAGAATGTCTTCTATTTAGCATTTAAATCTCTTTCCTGCCTGCCCCCCTCCTACCTTTCTAATATCCTAACACTTTATTCCTTTCTACATCCTCTTTTATCCAGTGATACAGGCCTCTCAGAGGATCTTTCATTTTCCACCTCCATATTTTTGCACTGGTTTTCAACCATACCTGGGATACGGTCTCTCCTTATTACCACCTCTTAATTTCCATGGCTTTTTCAAGCTCCTATCTGATTTGATCTTATGACAGAGGTCTTTTTCATTTCTCTCAGCTGCTTGTCCTTTCTTGGAGATTACATTCTATCTGCTCTATATAGACCACTTTCCATCTTGTGTGTCCATACATGTTGCTTTCTCCATTAGAATGTGAGCTCTTTGAGGTAAGGGCCTGTTCCATCGCCTATGCCAAGTGCTTAGCACAGTGGTGCCTGGCATATAGCAAACATAATAAATGCCTGTTGATTGACTGTTATGGATTAAGGGGAATTATAACCTTCAAAGAAATTTGTTTTGTTTGCTCTAGTGTTATTTCATGTCCTTGAAGATAATTTATGTCCATCACTGTAGTTAATCTCATCTACTGTGTTTAATATTTCACTCATTCTGGGTTAAGAAACAACACACGGTTGTTTCAGATAACCAAACTACAAGTGTATTAAATCATTTGTCCAACAATCTTCTTTAACACAGAGCCATCTCTAATAGCTAGAATGTCTTTATATTAAGTTAAAAACAAAGTATAAAGTAAAAGTACTCAATTTTAAAAGTACTTTTAAATTTTATGGAGGATATACCATGTAAATGACCAGGTATATGGAAGATGGAAAGTAGTATATACAGAGCAGATAGAAGATAATCTCGGAGATTAAAAGATTAAAACAAAATTACCTTTTTGTGAGCGTGCTGATAAATTGATGATTTGAAAAACACATGGCCCCAGCTAAGAAAAAAATGAAGGATCCTGACAATATACAATCTTATGGTGTATACTTTGTCACATTTACACAATAAAACCATTCAAAATGAAATATTTTGCTTGTTTTTTAATTTTGTTCTTTTTTTAAAAATGTGTTTTATTTTTAATTTATGGAATAAAACAAACGTTTCCATATAGTATAATAAAAAAAAGATGTTTGCACATGAAACTGCAAATCTATTATGTCCAATTTGCTATTCCTTTGAAATATATAATAAAGTTATTATGTAAATTTCTTTTTTCTTTTTTTTATCCCCCCCCACCCTAGACATGGCTACCATTAGACACAAATACATGTATACACACACAGACACACACACACACACACATATATATGTACACACATATGCACATATACACATATATGTATATATATATATTTATAATTATTCTATACATACTTGTATTGGTCACTTCTTTCTGTGGATGCAGGTAGTGTCTTTCTTCACATGTCCTTTATAGTTAATTTGGGTATTTATAAGTCAAAATGACTCATTTGCTCAAAGTTGTATTTTATTTAAAGGGAAAACATTTTAAATATGTTCTATATGTATTAGAGAACGCTTTCCCTCTGCATCCTAGTTTCTTTAAATGGAACCTAAAGTTGGGGTCTAAATGAAGAGAATATATGCATGCAAGCTCCAAACAACATCACTTAGTTGAGAAAGTTTCCCTGGTAACCATATAGAAGCTGGCAAATAGCAAGAGAATCTGTAGCCTTAGGTTCTTGTTAGGAAGTGAGAAGTACATAATATGTCCTTGAGTTAGTTATTAGTTATCTCATTCTTTCTAGGCTTTGACATTTTAATTTTAGGGTTGCCCTTTTAATTTAATCCAACCATTTACAGAAAGGTAAGAGAGGATTTTTGTTGTTTTTTTTTTCCATTTGCTTCAAGACTTTTCAGTGTTTCAAAACTACAAATGGTGCTAATTGGTCATTTTCTTTCCTTTGGTTAACATTGGCTTAATCAATAAAGCAATCTTTAGTGTCCACCAGTCGATCCAGTTAAAAAAAATGTTATAGAAATAACTACATGCTCCCCAACATCAGAATGTTAGCCATATGGGTATAGAACTTATTTCTGTAATGTGACATCAAATGAGATATATGAAAAATGTTGCAAAGCGTGATGTGCTATTCTTATCATTAAAAAGCAGGAGTCTGATCTGTGAATTTGCTTTTGCTGTCTTTTCAAATGATTAAAAAAAAATAAAGTGGAGAAACATAGATAAGTGTCATTTTATCCCCTTATGTCCCATGTTGCAAATTTCTTTGGGGTCAAAAGTGGTTTCTGTGTAGTTTTGGGGAGCTTGTGATCTGAAAACAGTCACATCTTAAAGACTGCACTTCTACATTTTAAGCGGCTTAATTTCATCACTCTTGGGCAATGTGAATTGTAGAAAACTATGTTATATCTACATAGCCGATTCAGAGAAATGGATGCATAGCCAAGAGATCTTACTGATCTCAATAGGAATTCAGAACACAAATTAAGGGTAGCACATATTCCTTAGTGGTTAATATAACATTTACAAAAGCTCTCTGTTAACTATAGTACTATGGAGAAATCTGAGTACCATCTGGAAGTAATTTAAACCACAGTCTCTGAAGGAACAAAAGAGTTGTTACTATAAAAGTGTTTGGAGATGTTTTACCTTCAGATTCAACTTCAGATAGTATGACGCTATCACAGCCCAACAAGGATGAATATATTTGCCATTGATTTTAATATATTCAAAGAGACTAGTGGAGTTTGCTAAACTTCATGGCTTCAAAAGGACATTCAAAGTTGAAACTGATAATAGATCAAAGGATATGAATGTAATTTTTCTTCACTGAGTTTTTTTTTTCATATTTTAGATTGTAATTCATGGATTATTTTTAAAGATAAGTATGATCTGTGCCATTAGATTTCAGGTTTATTATTCATTCATAAAGCACTTATTGAATACCTAATTATATGTAAAGCCCTATTTTGGCCACTGTGGGAGATACCCCCCATCCTGTGACATCATCTTCCAGTGTCATCAATATTTATGTTGATGCTCCCTCTTCTACCTACACAGTTCCCCAAACTACTCAACTGGTCCTTCAAACTCAACATTTCTTTCAATCCAAACCTGCTCTTCCTTTTGACTTTACTATTTCTGTCAGTGGCAGCACTTTTGAAACCATACCTGGATTTTTCTTGCCATTGCTGTCACCTTGGTTCAGGCCCTTTAGCCTTCACTTAGAGTATTGTAACAGATTCCTTTTAATTCTTCCTACCTCTAATCTCTCTCTATTCTGATTCTAGACTCTAGAACCACAATCATTTCTAGGCATGATTCTGGATCATGCTACTCCTCTGCTTATAACTCTTTAGTTGATCCCCAATGTTTACTAAGCCATGATCAAATTTCTCTCCTGAAATTCCACAAGTGAATGCCACTGTAACGTTCCAGTGTTGACTCATATTGTCCCCTCCACATATTTTGTGCCCTAGCTCAACTGGACAGCTCCTTCCTCAACCCTTCAACATTTACTACATTCTCATGAATATCTTCCTTTTCTCAGACTTGTTCTTATTTTTAATTCTCTACTTTTCTTTCTATGTCTCTTGAATTTTTGTCATCCTTAAAAACCCAATTTGAATGCTGCCTCTTCTAAGAAGTCTTCTTGAATATGTTATCTGGTACCAACCTTCTTCCTCATATCTATGATAGGACTTTAAAAAAGGCTCTAATGTATATAGCATTACATTCAAGTTTTGTATATATCATATTACCCCACTAGACTGTAAATTCCTTGAGGGTTTTATGTTTGTCAGTGTCATCCCAATGCCTAGCGTAGTGCCCCACAACTATTAAGAATTTAATAAATAAATCTGTTGTGTTGTGATCTACCCACTAAATTAAAGGAAAGAAAATAAAACACAATAATAGCTTATTCTAATTACTCCAAAGCAACTTTGTGCATGTTTTAAATTTTGGCTCATTTATGTAAGGTGAATGTTAGCTTTAGGTATTACAACCAATGAGGGGCCCATTCTGGCCTTTGAGGGCAAGATGGTACCATTTAGATGATAAGAGTTAAGGAGGTTGAAGTTTCATTAGACACAGAGAACTGACTCCAGTAAACCTCCAAAGTTCTCAAGGAAGATTGTGGTTGAACTGTATAGTTATCATAAGGTATCCATGTCAAATATTTTGATTGGATTCAGCAAGTATGGATCAGGTACTGTACTAAGCACTGGAGATACAAAGGCAAAACCAAATCCATTCCTATCCTCAAAAATCTTACATTCTGTTGAAGGAAAACATCGTTGTCTACAAAATATGAAGGGTTCCAGCTGGCACAATGGAAGAGTAGTAACAGAGTGAGATGGGTGGAATGGGGACGGATGGTCAGGGTGTGGTTCATGGAGTCTGGGGGTCTTTCTGATCATAGAAGAGTTATTTGAGGTGCTTCTCTTCCAATCCTAGTCAGCTCAGCTCTGCCCCAAGGCTCACTTCAATGTTGAGTAGATTATCCCCTCTAGGAGGGAGGGGAGAGAGTTCCAGGGGTAAGGAAAGTCTTTGATCCTGAACTGGTAGCCAGTGAGGGGGAATAGAATGGCAGATGGTGAGGTCCTACCTGGTTTCCTTAGATAGATATTGCCTGTGTTTTTCCTAACTACTTCCCAGGAAAGGCAGCTGGGGATTGGGAGGAGAGTTGTGGAAGAAATGTGGTATATTGAGTGATCTGATTATACTTAGTAACCATCTTCCCACATGTACCCACATTGCCCTATGGAGCAGGGGTTCAATTACCTGGAAGAGTGATTACCCAGTAATTCACATACAGTTCAGGCTGACTAGTTGACAAGGTGATCTATGAATCCTAAATATATTTTTTGAGAACCCCAAATCTAAAACCAGGCAATACTCAAATGAATGTATCATGTTAGTACTGGATATTATAGTTTTGTGTCTATTCTTTCAATCCTATTAAGCTGGTATCTTATTCTCTTGCTTTAACGAAAATGGATTTAAATCTCAGCTTAGCCAAATCACAAATGGAAAAACACCAATTAGCACTCACCAAATATAATTCAGTCATCTTTGCTCAAAGGGACCTCTTTTGCTTCTTTAAATCATTTTCCACTTGGTGATTTTAATTAAGAGGTAGGGTGTTTACACTTTCACATTTTTGGTTAAATCACTTCCCAGTTTACTTTTTGATAAATGAGAATCACAGAATTTACAAAAGGGTTTCACTAAAGTATAAAGAGATATAAAAGTAAGTGTTACTTTTTAAGTATGCAAACATTTGAAACCGAGTAACACTTAGATTTGTTTATGCTCAATCCCTCATACTACTTGGTAGGGAAAGCTAAAGTATATGCTTTTCTACTGTCAGAAATTAGCTTATATTGGTTAAACTTTTAATTACAAAAAAAAAAACCAGACTCAATTGGATTTTTTTTAACGTTAACACAAATTTTCTAGATACAAGGGCGGGGAACCTGGGGCCTCAAGGTCACATGTGGCCCTCTAGGTTTTCAAGTGTGGCTCTTTGATTGAATACAAATTGTGAATTTGTGTATGAGATACATTCAGTAGAAGGTTGCTGTGACACTCAGTAATCTTAGGTGAGATAATAGGGTGAACCACTGAATAACAAGTGAAGTCCCTAAAATGAAAAATTACAATTTCTTCATGTTTAACTTGTTTGCAAATGAAATACACAAATTAAAAAAAAACTATACATTGTTTTCTACATATCATTATTCATTTTACAAATGAAATAACTTTTTGTACAAGTATTCACAAATCTGTGGTGAACAAACAACTTTTTTCGTATCCTCAGATCTTAGAATAGTGTCTGGCTCATAGCAGGTCCTTAATAAATACTTATTGGTTGATTGATTGATTTGTATAGTTACAGTGAGAAATATCTAGCATTTTGCAATAAAGATATTTCTGAAAATCTGTGAGGGAATCACATTTCCATAGTGCATAATATACTTTAAATGCCTGAGGAGTGTTATTATTTAAACAATAATTTGGCTTATCTTCATTAATATAAAGCATTCTTTTTTAAATGGTGAAAAATTGCCCAGTTTTATAAAGCTAGATGTTCACATATTACGCTTATCTGAAGTAGGGCATACATATATTATTTACTCTTTTCCTAGTTCAGAGGAAAAAAAGGCTAATTGACACACATGAGAATATAATATTTTGAGAGGATTTGCTGGTTATTTTTCCCAAACTAATCAAATCAAATCAAAGTTCGACTGATGAGCATGAACTTCTTTCAAATCTCTATTTGACTTTAGAAATAACTAAATCAAATAATAAAACATAAATTTTTATTGTAATATAGGAAAACAGTAGACAACTAGGTGGCTTAGTGGGTAGAAATTCTGATCTGGAGTCAGGAAGACTCATCTTCCTGAGTTCAAATTTGACCTCAGATGCTTATTAACTATGTGACCCTGGGCATGTCACTTAACCCTGTTTGCCTTAGTTTCCTCATCTGTAAAAGGAACTGGAGAAGGAAATGGCAAATCACTCCAGTATCGTTGTCAAGAAGATCCCCAAATGGGGTCACAAACAGTAGGATACAACTGAAATGATTGAACAACAAACTGGAAAATGACGCATGTGGTTTTTGTAAATAAAGGAAAGTATTAAAGAGTTTGTATTGTACTGTAGGGAAATAAGACAGGCATAGATATGTAAATACAAAGTAATATATGGAAGGGTAAAGTCTTGACACCTGGGCATCACAAAGAAGGCTTCCTGGATAGCCCTGACCTGAGCTAGCATCACTACCTCATTATCTCCTAGGGTATACAGGAAGCCAAGAAATCAATTTCAAGTCCACCTTGAGTCATCAGGGTATATAGTAGGCATTTCCTATTTCTAAATTTAAATGATCTTTAACTATATACAGTGACAGGGGAAGGGACCTATAAAGAAAGCTTTATAAACTTTCTGTTGGTCCTCCTATAACTTAGTAACCATCATGACCTCCCTTTTGGAGGAGAGGAAACTAAGGCTTTGAGAGATTAATTTTTAATCATAAAAAATAAGTGTAGAATCTGGATTTGAACCCATATCTTTCTTGAAACCATGTATAATACTCTATCTACCTTTCCACTTGTTTTATTAAACAAGATAATTACAAGGAATTATGGTCACTCTAGCTTATTGGTGTTAGAACCTTGGAGATTGGTTCTTAACTGCACAAGCAGCAAATAGAAAGTAGAAAGCAGAAAGTATTTATACTTCCTTTCTTCATTTAATATAATGAAATAAAATTATATTTATGTTAATTTAATCACTAGTTATTAACATATTAACATTAGTTAACTTTTGTTTTATATTTTCAAATTTAAAATAAAATTATGTCGATATGTAATTATTTTTATTTCTTTATCTTTAAATGAAACTAATGATGAAAAGGTAACCTAGGGTTATATAAGTTTAAGATGTCTATGATACACAGTAGCATACTGAAAAGTAAAATGAAGTGGCTAGTGTATGAAAGAGAGTGCGAATCATTTGGTCCACTTGTAAATGAATCTGTTTTTCATACTGGTCATGATTTAGGTCACTAGCTAATGTTCCCATTAGCCTACTATCATTAACTAGAAGTGTGTGGCTATTGTTGAAACTTAAGTGTAAAACAAGGTTAAGAATGATAAAGTCTCTGTGATGCTTTTACAACAGTTACAGCCTTAAAAGTCTAATAAATGTGTTAATAAATTTGTAGACGTTGTCTAAATATAGAGTGTGTGAATGAGAGAGAGAGAGACAGAATGAAACAGAACAGAACAGAGACTCAGGTGAGTGAGAGAGACAGACAGAAACCAAATCAGTTCAGAAAGAAAGAATTAAGGCTGAGAATCTTGGAGGAAGGCAGGCAGCTCTTCGTGGAAGACAAAGTTTCCAAAGTTATCTCCAGTTGTCACCTCTCCCCAAAGACAGGGTCAAAAACAGTGTCGAAATGAGATCCAGATCCTAGATGGGTTTCTTTTGCAGTGTGGGGTAGTTATTGAAGGAACTGTTGTGCCCTAACCTTATCATTCTATCTGTTCTCTCCAGGCTTCTGTCTAAAACACATTTCTTCTGCCTAAATTCTTCCTCTTAGAATCTTTTGCTTCCTTCAGGGTAGAAAGCTAGTTGCCACTTCCCCAATTCCCCTCCTCAAGCAACTGGATTTTATTTAGTTCTTTGTATGTGTTTTATCTCTGTACATCCTTTGAGAAATGCAAGCTTCTCGAAGGTAGGGACTATTTCATTTTTGTCTGAAGGGCACTCTCCCACAGTCTTTCTGTATATAAGGTCCATCTTGTCTCCATTAAGATGCTCAGATTCTTAAAATCTAGCCACTGCTCTGATTCTTAGAATCTAGCCACTGGTCAGATTCTTATAATCTGGCCACTGCTTACCCATGTTCAGACTCCTCAGTAGGGGGAGTAATAAGTATTTGTTGAACTGAATTAAGTAAAACAAGGTGTGTGTGTGTGTGTGTGTGTGTGTGTGTGTGTGTGTGTGAGAGAGAGAGAGAGAGAGAGAGAGAGAGAGAGAGAGGGGGGGGGGGGGGGGGGGGGGGGGGGGGGGGGGGGGGGGGGGGGGGGCAGGGGGGGGGGGGGGGGGGAAGGAAGGAGAGATACAGAGAGACACAGACAGACACTGAGAAAGAGACAGAGACACAGAGAGAGACAGAGAGGGAGAAATAGAGAGAGACAGACAGAGACAGAGGGAGAAACAGAGAGACGGAGAAAGATAACGTAGTGTGAACAGTGATTGAGTAGGTGTGGAGAAGCTTATTCAAGTGCAAACCCTTAGAGTTTGTAAAGTGCACAGAATGGGTGGGAGGACAAGTGCTTATAGGTAAGGACCATCAGGGATGATCTTAGTTTTGGTAGGTGATGAATAAATAGGGCAGGTAACTCTTGCCTGTGGAACTGGCCAGAGAGGATGCAGGTCCTGGGTCTCACTGCCAATCCATTTAGAATGCCATCAGTATCCGTGGAGTTGTGATGGCCAAGCATGAAAAACAAAAATATTGAATTGGCATCCTACTGAGTTCTCAGCAGTAGTGCGCATAGGCAATATATATCTGATTGTGCCTAATCATTGTCACATATTCAACCTGTGAGTATAGGTATAGATGGAGTCGGGAGAGAGGCAATCTGTGTTATCAGAAGACCCTATACTGCTGCTGTACCAAGTTAGAGACTTCAACTTTTCTTTTTAGTGGCTGTTAAGATGAAAACACATATAGGGATAGGGACTGGGATCTCATTGGTTAAGGAAACTCCTCTATTTATGCCAGTTGAAGCTTTCTGTGTAACTTATGGTCCTAGAGATTTGCAGGGACTGGGAGATGTGTCAGAAGTGAGACCTGAACCCAGGTCTTGGCTTGCGGCCTGGTTACCCCCTCTCTACTTTGCTTATGCTGCCTCTGGGACCCACGATTAAAATACTGGGGAGTTAATGATTTGAGAATTGAACCCAAAAGTTGTCAACAGGAGAAATTAAGCAGTTATTATGGGCTAAGCACTGTACTAAGGACTTTACAAATATTATATCATTTGATCCTCATAATAGCCCTGGGAAGCGGGTGCTATTAATTACCTCCATTTTACAGTTGAGGAAACTGAGGCAGACAGAGACTGAGTGACTTGACCAGGATCACACTGCTAACAAGTATCTGAGACTGGATTTGAATTCAGGTTTTTCTGACCTCAGGCCCAATGCTCTATCCACCCTACCATCTTGCTGTCAGAAGATTCTACTTCGCAGTGAAATTAAGAATAATATATTTTCTTTTAAAAATTAAAATAATATTGTTCTAAATATGAGTAACATCTATAGAAAAAAATTGACTAGGTCCTGTTTCATTACACATATTAACTTTTTTTTTTTTTTTTTGGCTAGGCAGTGGGGTTAAGTGACTTGCCCAGGGTCACACAGCTAGTAAGTGTTATGTGTCTGAGGCCGGATTTGAACTCAGGTCCTCCTAAATCCAGAGCTGGTGCTCTATCCACTGTGCCACCTAGCTGCCCCCCCCACATATTAACTTTTAATGAAGCATTGTACATCTAAAGTTGGCGCAAACCAAGAAAAATGATAGATGAGAATACATAATATAGTATTATAAACACACATGCATCTACACCTTCACCTATATGTTTAAAGTCTATCTAGGCCTTAGCACATAAAACAAATGAATGAGTGGAGCTCAATTTGTCACATTTCTCAGGGCACAGAATTATTCTTTTTGTGTTTAAATGACCCCAAGATAGAAATGTGTGAGCATTCCCCACAGACCAATTAATTATACATTTTACAATTTTGCATTATGCTAACACATGCTTCTCCAATAAAAGTTATTTTATCATGAAGCATATGTGTAGCCTGAGGAAGTAGAACTTGTGATTTGTATTTGAATTGTATTTTTTTCTCCCTCTCCATATCTCTTTTACACATCTTTCATTTACTGGGGTTGACCTCTTTCTAGTAGCAAGCTCTTTCTTGTATTCTTAAATATAGAATGCCAGCTTCCTTTACAAATGATCACAAAAGATACCTCAGACACACATTCCACCTTTAAGAGAGGCACTGCGACAGCATGAAGCAACTAAATTATTAACTGCTCTTTGCTTTTATCATGATGAATTATTAAAATGCAAATGACCATTAACATATTCATCACAGAACTCACAGATTAAGTGTTCAGTGTGCTATGGATACTCAGGAAATTGGCCTGAAAACTGAAAAAGTTTTCTTAAAATGGTAGAATTTGTGAAAGCACTAGCCTGGAAATCAGAAAAGCTGATTTCTGGTGGTTTGCTGTTGGGCAAATCACTTAAACTTTTTGCAGCTCTGATCTATAAAGTAAGTGGATTGGATTTGACAACTTCAAAGCTCCTTAATAGTTGTGAGTTTAAATATCCCTTTGCCTACTCATATAGCAAGGAAAATAAATGTTATGGTGACCTATCCAATCACTTGAGCATAGAGTAATTTAGACTAGATTATTTGTGATAAGTTAGATAGGGCATGGCTAGAATTTATCTTCACTTTTCCTATGATTAATCATTGTGTTAACAAGATTTATATTGCAAATGAATTTACAAAGAGGCAGTGTGGTATAGTGGATAGAATGCTAGCCTTGGAATCAGGAAGATCTGGGTTCAAGTCCTGCCTATGATACATACTAGCTGTGTGACTTTGGTAAGTCATTAATCCTCAAAAATACCTAGCGAGTTTCCACACCAATGAAACCACAGATCTGTGGTCTCCAATTCCCCTGCCCCCCCCAAAAAAGAAGGAAGAAATAAGTCTAAAGTTATAAAAAAAATTAGTACCTTTTAATGTAAGAAATTGACATTCTAATTATAACTAGCTTATTGTATCATAACTAAGTAGGTCCTCAAATATTTCTTAATATTTTTGGCTTAATAGGCATTAGTATATTTACCTGTTTAGAAAATGCATCACCAATTTATGTAACTGGGGTGTTCAACATAACTCCCTGGTTTGCTGAGTGAGGGCATATTTAAAACCCACCAGAAGCAGAGTAAGCATACCCAATTCCATAGGAGGAGATATCCCAGTCCAGCAGGTCACTATAGTTCATATTTTCACTAATTCATTCTAGTTTGTTTTACAATGAGCCAATATTAAACTAATCAATTACTAAATATTTTATAAATAAAACTTATATGCTACAAAAGATAAAAAAGAACTATAAAACACAATCCCTGCTTTCAAGCATTTTGTAATCTAGAAAGACAAGATATATAGACATTATAAGATAACATAATGCCATATGATTATTGACAAAGACATATGAAGGCAATAAATTCTGTAAAAATTCAAGGAAAAAAATATTACAATGGGCATGGGTTGTCAGGGAAACCTTCCTAGAGGAGACTCAACTTGATCTAGGGCATAGTAATAATGACAAATTCAGAAGGGAGGAGAAGATGTTCAAGATGGGGGACTGATGTTAGCACTGTGCAAGGGGCATTTGGGAAGCTGGGCCTAGACAAGTCTAGCTGGAGTAAGAAAAATGGTTGCAAATATAGGTTTGGGAGAGGAGAGTTTTTGCTTTTCTTCGAGTTTTGCCAGTCATTAGTTCAGTAGTACAGAGCTACAGGGTGCTAAATAGTGGATGCCATTTCAACCTGGAGGTCAACATCTTTCCTAAAAAAAAACAACATGACAACTAACAATAGCTACTTTTATTTCCAATTCATCTCTGGACTCCACTGAAATTTTGACTTTGATCTATTAGTGGTGAGATATGTGGTGCAATGTTTCATCATAAAATATAAATGATCTACTTAAGATACAGTAAGTATAGGACTTCTGGTGCCAAGATGGTGGAGTGAGGAAGAAATCCACTGAAGCCATTCCAAATTCCCCTCCAAATAACTAGAAAACTGCCTCAAAATTGATCTAGGAGCAGGGAAGCAGCTTACCAACCTAGCACTAAAGGTCTATCTCACTGGGGTGGAAGGGGAGTGAGGTCCAAGATCAGCAGAAGCAGCCAACCTTATAACGGGGGGGGGGGGGGGGGGGGGGCGGGGCCCCGCCCCGGGGGGGGGGGGGGGGGGGGGGGGGGGGGGGGGGCTGCAGCAAGGCTCCAAGCCTGGGGCAATCCACCACCTCTAGCAAACTAGTAGCCCCCTAGGCAAGTGAGCGGTTTGTGCAGTGCATCCACCCCAGTGACCCCACCCCCAGCACAAGCCACCAGTGAGGCCCTGACCCCATTGCAGACCCATAGTGAAGCCCCTCCCCAGGGCTGACCAACAGCAAGACTCTGCCCCTGGGGCAGTAGTAGTAGTAGTAGAAAGACCCTATTTCCATAACAACACAGCAGCAGGGCTCCACCCCTAAAGCTGGCCAACTGCAAAAGCCCACACCCAGGGATAATTAACAGGGAGCCCCACACCACCAAGAACAAGTCAGAAGGCAAGTCTACCCAGAGAAAGCAAACAGCTAAGCCCTGAAACCCAATGAAAGCCAGCAGTAAGACCCAGAGCCCCAGCACAAAAACCTTGGAACAGTGTAAGACCAGAGCCCAACTCTCACATAAAAACACCAAGTCACACACACACACACACACACACACACACACACACACA
>NW_020954599.1:3879628-3930290 GCF_900497805.2 Vombatus ursinus | reverse complement strand
ACACACACACCAGAAAAAATGAGCAAAAATATTTTAAAAAGAGCTTGATTGGTGATTGGGAGGTGATTGGGAGGATCAAGCATAAACTTAGGAGAGGATAGTAGTGTCAAAATGGCTACATGTGAAGCCTCAAAGAAAAATGTAATTTGGTCTCAGGCTCCAAAAAAAAATTCCTGGAAGAGCTTAAAAAGGATTTTAAAAATAAAATTAAAGAAGTAGAAGAAAAATCGGGAAAAGAAATGAAAACAATGCAAGAGAATCATGAAAAAAAGTCAATAGTATGGGAAACAATATACAAAAATTTGCTGAGGAAAATAACTCCCTAAAAAATAGAATTGACTAAATGGGGAAAAAAAGTACAATAGCTCACTGAAGAAAATAATTCCTTAAAAATTAAAATTGAACAAGTGGAAACTAATGACTCTATGAGACATCAAGATACAATAAAATGAAATTAAAAAAGTAAAAAAAAAAAGAAAAAATGTGAAATTTCTCATTGGAAAAATAACTGATCTAGAAAATAGATCCGGGAGAGATAATATAAGAATTATTGGGTTACTTGAAAGCCACAATAAGAAAAAAAAAAGAAAGCCTGGACAACAATTATCAAAGAAAACTCCCCTGATATATTAGAACCAGAGGGCAAAATAGAAATTCAAAGAATCCACAGATCACATCACTGCCTGAAAGATATCCCAAAATGAAAACTCCCAGGAATGTAAAAGCCAAAATCCAGAGCTCACAGATCAAGGAGAAAATATTCCAAGCAGCCAAAAAGAAACAATTCAAATATTGTGGAGTTACAGTCAGGATTACACAGGATTTGGCAGCTTCCACATTAAAGAACTGGAGAGTTTGGAATATGATATACCAGAAGGCAAAGGAGTTAGGATCAAGAATCACCTACCCAGCAAAACTGAACATAATCTTTCAGGAGGAAAAATTGATATTTAATGAAATAGAGGACTTTCCAGCATTCGTAATTAAAAGACCAGAGCTGAAAAAATATTTGACCTACAAAAGCAAAAATCAATGGAAACATAAAAAGGTAAGAAAGAAACAAGAAAGAGAAAACATAAGAAATTCAACAAGGTTAAACTGTTCATATTTCCATAAGGCAAGATAATATTTACAACTCTTAACTTTATTACTATAAGAGCAATTAGGAGTATATATAGACAGAGGGTGTGGATATAAGGTCATTTTTATGGGTAGATACCCCCAAAAACAAAATAAAGGAGTAAGAAAGAAAATTTCACTGGACAAAGAAGGAGAGGGGAGATTGAATTGGGTAAATTTCCCCACATAAAAGAGTCACCAAAGAGCTATTATAATGGAAGGGAAGATGGATGGTGTTGATGGGCAAAGTTTAAACCTTACTCTCATCAAAATTGGCTCAAAGAAGGAATAACATACACACTCAAATTGGATATAGAAATCTATCTTACACCATAAGGAAGTAAAAAGGGACAGGGATAATAGAAGGGGGAGGGGGAACTGATAAAAAGGAGGGTATATTGGGGAAGGCAATGACCATAAGTAAAACACTTGTGAGGAGGGAAAGGGTGAGGGGTAAGGGGGGGGGATTTAAACAAGTGAAAAATAGCATGGAGGGAAATGCACAGTTAGTTATCATTACTATAAATGTGCATGGGATGAACTCACCCATAAAATGGAAGCAGATAGCAGAATGGATTAAAAACCAGAATCCTACAAGATGTTGTTTACAAGAAACACATTTGAAGCAGAGAGAGACAGACAGGGTAAAGGTAAGGGACTAGAACAGAATCTATTATATTTCAGCTGAAGCAAAGAAAGCAGAGGCAGCATTCATGATATCAGACACAGCAAAAGCAAAAATAGATCTAATTTACAGAGATAAAGAAGAAATCTATATCTTGTTGAAAGGAACCATACACAATGAAGCCATATCAATACTAAACATACATGCACTAAATGGAATAACATCTAAATTTTTGAAGAAAAGTTCAATAAGTTACAGGAGGAGATAGTAAAACTATACTGTGGGGTCTTCAAGTTTCCCCTCTTTGAACTAGATAAATCTAACAAAAAAAATAAAATAAGAAATAAGTTAAGGAGACAAATAAATTTCTGGAGAGTTAGATATGATAGATTTCTAGAGAAAAATTCAATGGGAACAGAAAGAATATGGTCATAATGGAATATTATTGTGCTGTAAGAAATGACAAACATGATGATTTCAGAAAAACCTGGAAAGACTTAAATGAACTGATACATAGTGAAGTGAACAGAACTAGGAGGATATTGTACACAGTAACAGCAAAATTGTGTGATGATCAATTATGACAGACTTAGCTCTTCTCAGCAATATAATGATTGAAGACAATTCCAAAGGACTAATGATGAAGCATACTATCTCCTTCCAGAGAAAGAACTGATACTGATTGCATATAGACTGAAGCATGCTATTTTTTCTTTCATTTTTTTCTTTTATTCATCTTATTGTACAAAATGACTACTATGGCGATGTTTTACATAATTGCACATGTATAACCTATATCTGATTGCATACCATCTCAGGGAGGGAGAAGGGGATAGAGGGAGGGATAGAATTTAGAACTCAAAACTTTAAATAAAGATGTTTAAAAATTGAGAAAAAAATAAAAAATAAAATATATTAAGGAAAAAAGATATAATAAGAATATCAAAATGCACTCCTTCCTTATTTGTAAAGAAGGAAACTGAGTTTCTGGGGAAAAAAATCAACTATGAAAGTGGAAAAAGAAAAATCCCTAGAAAGTAAGGTAGAAACAAAAAGTATATGTTTGGAAAAACATATCTTAGTTGTGAGGCAATTTTACCAATGTAAAATAAATATGAAAGTATATACATACACACACATGTACACATATATACATAGCATATAATTATTATCTTATAGTGTATGTCATATATGAATAACACATTGTGAATAATAAAGTCATATATACATATACAAGTATGTGAGTATATGTGTGTATACACACACACACACACACACACACACACACACACACGTCATTCCTCCATTAACACTCTAAGAGTGCAGCATAATATGGAGAAAATATGTAGGGAAACATAAGATTGGCCAGGCTTGGGACATAGAACACGGAACAGACAGCAAGGCTGTCCTCTGATGACCAGACAGGCCCAGTGCTGAGAAGTTTGTCATGAGATTGACTGTAGAGTGATGAATATTTCAGATGCAACAATCACAGAAGTATAAAGGGGTTAAGAGCTATGGGAGTGAAGGGATTACCCACCCAAATAAAATCACAGTTCCTTGAAGTATTAAATCCATTAACTCCTATTAAACAACGGACCACTTATAAGCTAATTATGCTGTCCAGAGAGGTCTCCATTTTCAGACATAGTCAGGCATGATAATAATGGTAATTTGTGTTTCATCCAAGGATTTCAGGGGTTTAAAAGCATTGACAATGATAAGATTTATTAGCCCTTTTTGCTGATGGGAAAAGTAGGTCAAATAAGTTATGTAATTTGCCCAGAGCTACAGAATGGATCTTGATTCAGAGCAGATACCTAGATTACTTACTGGCTTTACAAAGAAAAGCCAGGAAACTCCTCTAAGAATTTCCTCTGTTTTAGGACAGATTATATCCCATTAACTCTTAAAATGAAAAAGGAAAGGTGAGGTGAACACAAGTAAGTAAAGCTGGAAAGGAAAGGGATAAGTGCCAGGTACTGTGTTAAGCTCTGGAGACATAAATACAAAAGCAAAACTATTCCTGTCTTCAGTAGGCTTACATTCTACTAGGGAAGACAATACAAACATATACATAGATACATAGATATACACACATACATACATGTAGGTATAGCATATGTATAGGTGTATATGTATGTATATACATATAAACACATATATGTATGTGTGTGTACGTGTGTGTGTGTGTATCTTGGGAATAAGAGATGCGAGGAGGAAAGGCCTCCTGTAGATGGTGCTTTAACTAAGCTTTGAAAGGAACAAGAGATTCTGAAAAAAGAGATGAGAGAGAGCATTCTGGGCATGGAGGACATAATGGAAAGCCTTGGGGATAGGAGCAAGAACACTGGCTTGGTTAGAATGGAGAGTATGTAAAGGGGAATAACATAGACTACAAAAGGAAAGATAGATTGGAGCCAGATTGTAAAGAGCTTTAAATGCCAGGTAATAAGGAACCACTGGAATTGACTAAGTACGGGGAGGCTAACATGATCCGACTTGCACTTTGATTAGGTCAAAGATTAGATGTGAATAATTTCTAAGCAAGTAGCTGAGAGAACTTAAAAAAAAAAAAAACAACACCCTTGCCTTAGTTATAATTTTGAAAATCTCCTTTAATGTTACTGACATCAATGTAGGGAGATACTACTGCTCCACTTTAAATGTGACAACCAATATCCAGGGAAGTGTAATTTCTTTCATCTGTAGTTCTATATATCAAAGGCCTTTGTTACCACAAATTAATTTTCTCTGGTATAACTCTTACTTTTCCATATAATAGAATTGCCATGGGAAGTATCCTCCAGATGTAACACCAGTGGCACAATTATTTACAGCTGTGCATATTTATCATACAGGTATTTCTAATTGTGTTTTAATGGATGCCATCTACTCATTCAGGTTGAAAGAATTCTAATCCCCATTCCCCAGCTCCCACCCCTGCTTCTATCTTCCTTATGGCTGGGTACAAGAAAATTATTCCCTATTTTCATTCTTCTCTTCAATGCTCAGAGCAGGAATTTATTTTACTTTACAACTTAATCCAAAGTCTCACTTTTCTGTGTAAGTAAATAGGTTGAACTGTAACAAGGGAAGATTTCTTCTTATGTTTTTGAGCTTTTTAAAAATTAGTTTTCCATCAACTTTGGGTGGTTTTCTTAGAGCTATTTTTTTTTCACCAGAAGATTGTCCTATCATTGTCAGTATGGTTTATTCATCCATATGGGTGTAGTCTTGGCTAGATGAGCCAAAGTTAGTTATGAATATCCTCCTGGGCACATTTCTCCATTTCTAAGGGGAACCAAAGAGAGGTTCTCTTTGTCTATAGAGGCAGAATCTGAATTGATGGTCTGACCAACTTAACTAACAAATTGGCGGGCTTGTCAATTTCTAGCACCCCTCTGTGACTAGACTTTAAATTTTTTTAACTGAACGGTTTCTTATGGATAGTCAGGCATCACAAAATGTACCCTTAGTTCCTATGAATTAGGTAAAAGAAATGAAAGCCACTCTTGATCAACTATAAAACTTCTGGGCCAAAGGCCAGGGCATAAAAGAGACTTCTATCTTGAACAAAAAGGAATAAGCAAATGGCGTAACAAAGATTCTAGACTCAAAACAAATTTTGGATTTATATAGCCTTATCATTTATAAGGGGACACATAACTCCGGGTTGGTGGTACAGGAACAGGAGAGAAGAAAATGGAGTATTAGGGTGTAAGATCTTGAACATAGAAACTGTTTCATATCATGTATCCCTTTACACTTGACATACGATCCCAGAATTTCAGGATTTAAAGTGTCATAAACTTGGAGATCATTTAGACTGCTGAAGAACTGAATTCTTTATACCAGAAATGAAAACAAAACAAAACAAAACAAAAAAGCATTATTCGTTGTTGTAACCTGGAATAAGCTCTGTTTTGTTTTTAACCTAGTGATTCTATGGCCAATTAGTTATTTCTTTCCTAGACATGAGACCTCTTCATAATGTTTCTCTTCTCCTGCATTCCTTTCCCTTCTCTGGAGTTCCTCATATCTGTAAACTTCTATACTTAGAACATTTGTTAAGCACCTACTGTGTCCCAGAAAACATGCTAGGCACTAGAGATACAAATACAAAAGCAAAACTGGCCCAGCCCTCAAGGAACTTACATTCTACATTTCATAGATAAGATGCATACAAAATAAATATACAAAGCAATTTCAGTGGAGATTAAGGAGAGACACTGAAAAATGAAAATATCAGGAAAGGCCTTTCGAAGGAAGTAGCACTTTTTCTTTAGCTTTGAAAAGATTTGGGGGATAGTGAGAGGCAGAAATGAGGAGGGGGAGAGTATTCTGGGAAGGGGAGACAATCTGTGCAAAGACATGTAGGTGGGAGTGTGGAGTATGGAATATATGGATAAGATCAAGTAAGTCAGTTTAGCTGGAAAATAGAATACAAGCAGATGAATAATGTATATTCTTCTTAGAAAGAGAAAGTGGAAACAGGGTATGAGGATTTTTAAATGCCAATGGAAGTTTTTATTTTATTATGCAGACAACAGGGAACCACTGAGGCTTTTGGGGAAGAGGAATGGCTTTGTCACACCTGTGCTTTGGGCACATAAATTTGGTGGCTGTATAAAGGATGGTTTGGAGAGAAAAGAGACTACACACAGCTAAACATTGCAATAGTCTGTGTGTAGACTAGGGTAGTTCTAATATGAATAAAGACAAAGGGAAAGATCCAAGAGACACTGTAGTTGTGATAAGATTTGGCAACTGTCAATACGGGGGTTGAGTGAAAGTTAAAAGTTAAGTATGACTCTCAAGCTGTAAACCTGGGAGAAGAATGGTACTGGCATTGGCAGGAATAGTAAAGTTAAGAGTAATAGGAGACGGGGTTAGGGAAAAGTAAAGAACTTAGTTTTGGACATGTTGAGTTTAAGATGTCTGTGAGATGTCCATCTGGACACGTCCAGCAGGCAGAATTTACTCTCAGAAGAGATATGGGGGCTGGTCACATGGATCTGGGAATCATCTGCAAAAGGATGATGTTGAATCAATATAAGCTGATGAAGTCACCCAGAGATAATAAAGAGAAAAGAGGAAAGGACCCAAGGGAGATCCCTGTAGTACAATCATGTGAAAGACATGCAAGATGGATGCAGCTTCATGCAGTCAGACATACAAAAAGAGAACTAGACAGAGTAGCCACATGCAAGCACAGGAAGGAGAAGGAATCCAAGTGGAGGGAATAGGCGGTTAGTGGCATCAAACACTAGAAAGAGGTCTAGAAGAATGAGGACTAAGGGAAAAAAACACAATTGCATTTAGCAATAGATCATTGAGGACCTTAGAGAGAGCAGTTTTAGGAAAGTGATGGTGGAAATGGAAGCTCACTGAATTCAGTTGTGGGGTTAGTAGAGAAGAGACCTCAAGACACAAAGCCTCATTGGATAGAAATCACTGAACACCGAGAGGCTGATACTGGGAAGGCCACCACCTGGGGTGACAGAGAGAGAGAGTAAGGAAGCCCTGGGATGGCGAGGAGCTTCCACTTGGGTTGGGTCTTCCAAGAGAAGGAAATACAGCATCAGATGGCTTCCTGTCTGTATATTCAGTTGTTTTTAAGTAAAGTGGCTGAAAGACTCTAAATTCTGCCAAACTACTCTAAATTTTAGTGCCCTGGGAAAGCCCCCAGTTTCCTTACCCTACAAAAAAAAAAGGTATCAAAGAATCATTTTAAATAAAGTAGATGGTTGGATGTGTGTATATGTGTGTTAATGCCTTGGTATCTTCATTGCCAGGTGTATAGGTTTATGTTTGAATGGCAAAATCACTACAAGTTAAGGAAATGAGTTTATCAAATTCAATAAATATTTGAATCCAGTACACGTGAAGCATGTTGGCCCTGATGATTAAAAACAAAACAAAAATAAAATAGTACCAACCTTGGAGAAACTTACAAGCTATGCACAAAATGGTCTAGAATAGGAACAGATACATTAATAACTTTTATAGTAATACAAGTGTAAAGTGGTAAAGGTTAGGGTGTGGTAGCACACTTGTAATCCCAGCTGCTGGGAGGCTAAAACTGATGGATTTAGAGCTCAGGAGTTCTGAGTGCCAGTAGGCTAAGATGATTGGTTATCTTCTATAAGTCATGAACCAATAGGAAGAACCCTGGGATAAGGGAAGAGTACTGGGATCTCACCCAAAAGTGGTGGCTGCCATTTCAGCCTGGGTGAGATAAGGACATCCAGTCTCAATAAAAAAAAAAAAAATAAAATAAAATAAATAAATGAATGGATGGATGAATAAATAAATAAACATATGAATGAATGAATGAATGAATAAATAGATGAATGAATGAATAAATAAACGATAAAGGTCTAGACTAAGTAATCTTGGTGAAGATTATAAGGAAAGATAGAATCTCAGATCACTATAAGGGGAAAATCAGTATGACTTCTCAGATGACAATATAGGAAAAAAAGAAAATATATAATTCTAATGTTGTTGGGTCTAGAGACTGCTGTCATGAAGTGTTTGAAAAGGTTTGTTTTATGAGGGAAATAGCAAAGAAGAGTTTTGATACTAACTTTTAATTATATCAGAATGGAAAGGCAGTTAGGCATCGAGGTAAAAAAGCTGGTCTTAGAGACAAGTCTGGGGTTCAAACCCTATATCTAACCCATTACTGACTGTATGACCCTGGGCAGTTTCACTTATTGCTCTAAACAACTCTTTAAGACTAGAATTTTCAGAATAGGTGCTGACCTACATCTGTCGAGGGAGTTTCCTTACCAGGGAGTTTCTTATACTAAAATCTTATGTCAAATAAAAAAAAATCATGAAGGCATTTAAGTAGAGTTGTGCTAAATGAGAGGAAAAAACTGGAGGCAGCCTTGGTAGGTGCCATGTGAAGGAGGATTCTCTGCTAGGGGCCTATTCTGACTTGTGGCATGGAAGTGATCCTCACTTATTGAATACTCCACCAATGGAGCATTAGCTCAGCTCAGTCTTCCTAAGCTTGTTGGGCCATGAATTGTGCATTTGTTATCTGAGAGCTAATTAAATTCAGAGGGATCATCACCACAGCACTGGCCACCAATTAATGTTTTGGGAGGAGAGGGGTCATAGCAACCCATGAAGACAGACCGCTAAAGAGACCTAGAGGGACTCCAATCTGTATCAGTGGAGGTAGTAACCACACTGATGAAACCTCAGATAGCTGAAGTAAATATGATGGGAGGTGAAAGTCAAAGTCGTGCCGATGGATCTGCTCTCAGGAATGAGGATAGAGGGAGAAAAGTGGATAATCTTAAAATGAACCATTGGGGGACCCTAGAAATTAAAATGAGAAGAGGAAAAGGGTCTGGTCAATGTTCCGAAGGAATAATAACAGCTCACATTGGTGTAAAGCTGCACAGTCTTCAAAGAACTTTCACCTTAGTTGATACCTACATGCCTTCTTGGGAGATAGAGTAGCAGAAGTTGCATTTTACAGATGAGGCAATTGAATGAATCTGAGAAGTCTAGTGATTTGCCCAAGGTCTCCTGACTAACTTATAAATAGAGGTGCTGGTCCCCAAACACAGGTCTCTGAAATCTAGAACCGTGATCATTCCATCATTCCCCACCATGGTCAGAGATCTGGGATGAGGAAGAAAAACCCAGGATGGTGTGATAGCTGTTCATAGGAGAAGGGAAAGACTTAGAACACAGCACAGTCACTGTGCTAAGAGCTTTTTACAAATGTTATCTCATTTTTTTTTAAAAGAAGAATCACATAATATAAGAGCTGGAATCCACCTTAGAGGTAGACTACATCAAAGGTGGGAAACCTGTGGCCCTCTAGGTCCTCAGATGTGGTCTTTTGACTGAGTCCAAGTTTTACAAAATCCTTTTATTAAGGGAATTTGTTCTGTGAAGTCTGCATTCAGTCAAAGTGCTGCACTTGAGGACCTAGAGGGCCACATGTAGCCTCAAGGTCACAGGTTCCCCACCCCTGATCTACATCAATGCCCTCACTTCATAGATGAGAAAATCATGGATCAGAGATGCTAAGGAATTTCCCCAGGCTTGGTTAATAAATGGCTGACCGAGAAATAAAACTGAGGTCTATGATTTCCAGTCTAGTGCTCTTACTGCAATACCATGCTGCCTCAGCATATGGCCAATGACACCAATACAGTAGAGGAATGGGGAAATAACAGCTAATTAAAAAGAGTATTTGAATAGAAGAGATCACTAGTGACCATGAGATGACCTTTAAAAGTTCCAGTGACGTAGTAGGAACAGAAGTCGGGACTGTTGAGGTTAAGAGGAGAGTGAGGAGTGAAGAAATGAAAGGCATAGATCAATACTACTAATTCTCCAAGTTTACTGTGGAAGGCCGTAGAGAAATAAGACACTGTTAAAAAGAATGATTCGGTAAACTTCGAGGGGGAATTTTCTTAAGCTTCGTTTCCAAATTTACCTCTCGCTCTCAGTGGATTTTTTTTTCTATTCCCCAAATCTGAAATCAATTGAAATAGCTATGTTTTCAGAAAGTTCAAGAAAGGTCATTAAATGAGGAAGCTAAATACAAAGACATAGAAGCCTGCTACTTAAAGTTGGCATTTCTCTCTGAGAGAGTCGATAGGCGATTCATAATAAGAAAAAGTGACATTTTCTCCACTGGAGGCACAACTTTCTAAGTTTGAGGATGGGACAATAGATGACAAATGTTTTGAAAGTCATAATATTCTAAAGCAATATAAAGAATTAATTCCCCCCCCCACTAGTTTTTTTTCATGCACAGCAATGACCCTGTAGTATTACAGGTTTAGAGCTGGAAGAAAACTTAGATGCTATGTAGTGAAACTTCTATGTTTTTCAGGTGAGGAAACTGAGGCCCGGATTGGGGAAAGTGGCTCATCAATATACAGACAGCAAGTGGCAGAGTCAGAATTTGAACTCAGACCCAATGGCTTCAAATCTAGTATTCTATTCCTTGTACAATTCTGCTTTATTTATATTTCTCTGGCCTTCTGGGGTGGGAAAAGGACAGAACTGATTGAGAAGTAAACTTCTTTTCCTATTCCAAACTATTGCTACCTTGGAAAATATGAATTATTTCTGGAGGTCATGTAATATTAGTATTGCTACTTGCTTTATAATGGATGTGAAAAAAATGCCAACCAAAGTTAAATTACAAGAACACACTAGAGTTGGATAATGGACGTAAAATAATTACTCTTGTCGTGGCAATACATTTCTTATTTTAATGATATATAATGTTCTGTTTATAAAAACACAGTTCACTTATTCTAAGTCCAGACTACTCTTAGAAAAGGTAAGTTTAGATGGATGTTAAAATCCCCACCTTGGAGGTTTTAATTTAAAACAAAACAAAACCTTTCTGTTTCCTATGGATCTGGTTAGTAGAAAGAGAAAGTGATTACATGTCTCAACAAGTTTAATTAAAGAAAATAGAAAAAGGGAAGTTGGTTTAAAAACAAGTTTCTTTTGTGTGGATCTGAATTTCCTCAGATTTGATGTCCAAAATGAAAAAGAGAAAGACTTCTCAGGGAAAAGGATGATGTCCTGTGATCTTTCACAAGTCCTTTGATATCTTGGTAGAGTTCAGGCCCACCCCCCCAGGCAGCTGTCACCTAGGGCCCCTGTCACTCTCATTCCAGGCCATGTCAGGAAGTGTTCAGTAAACCACCAAACCCCTGTCTTCTCTTCATAAATAATTCCTCGGGGCTATGGAGGAAGGCTCTATGTGGCTTTCAGCTTCATTATGGTTACTTTGCTCTCAGGTCCTGAATCTAAGCAGGCGGCCAATTCCTCTGTGGGAAACCCTAGTGGTCTACTGGGAGAGGCTTCTCTCTTAGCTGGAAACCTCACTCCTGTGCACTTTTCATGCAATCAATCATGAAGGAAAGGTCAACAGACAGCTTTCAAATAACTGATTCATTTAACTACTGACATTGATCTGGGCCAGAGCAGTGGAGTTGGGGGTGGGGGGAGGTTGGAAGGGGAGCAGACAAGGGAAGAACAGTCAATCAGAGGAAACCTAAACCCCTTTAGGTATCACAGGAAGACTAAACACTCCAAAAAGCTCCTTGCTCTAAATCTCACAGAGATTTTCTAAAACCATTAAAGTTAGTTTATAGTGATAACCAACTAGAATAAAAAAAAAAAAAGAAAACAATTCAAGGTTAAAAGAGGGTGATAGCTTCCTGTTGAGATGGAATGGAGAAGATAAGGGAGTAGGTGTGTTTCCCCAAGGTTATCTATGGTTGTAGAGGAAGCCTAGGATTTCCAGTACTTCCTCTGACACCTCCTGGCTCTGTGATCCTGAATAAATAGCTTAGTGCCCCCAGCTACTCCGAGCCTAAATTGCTGAGAGGTTATCATTCCCATTGATACCCTGGGAGACAGAATTTCCTCAACCCCAGTTCCTGGGCTTGATGAAATCACACGCCCCATCTTTACCCATCCCCCATTAGGTACAGTCTCACATTTCAGGAGACAGATGGGGAGTGAGTCCCAGGCCCTGGATGTCATAGATAGTCAAGCAACTTGGGTTGCCCTGTGAACTTAGGGTAAGTAATCCAAGCTTTCTGAGTGCACTTTTCTTATCTTAAACTTAGTGATAATAAAAACTGTTCCTTACTACCAGGCTAGGCTGGGGTGCTGGGAAAATAACTTAGCTCATAGGCATTAGTCTCCCTTTCATGAAAGGAATAATAGTAGTAATATGCCCCTGGCTCAAGAGAACAGGGAAAACAAAAACAAAAAAACAAAAACAAACAAACGAAAAAACAAAAAACAGCCCAGCTTCCCCTGTTGTCCTCATTTTGTCTCACCTGGACTAGAACCAGATAATCAACTTATCACTGTTTACTTCCCTACTTATGAAGTCTACCTTGAATACTTAAGCTTATTTGGTTCTGTTTGGGAGTGATTTTCATTTTTTTGTTTTGTTTTGCCATGAAAACACAAACCAGGCTCTTATGATCTGAGCTTCCTCAGCTGGGTAGGCAGAAGCTTGCTCTTATTTTGATTAAGGAGAGCCATTACATATTTTTCTTCCAGCTATTAGTCTGTTAGGAGTATTCTATAATTTACTAACCTTACCAAAAACTTCCTTGTGATGAAACGAATAGGAAATTAATGTTGCCAGGCAGAACACTCTCTTAGGTAATAGTCTGTGCAATTTTCTTTTCTGAAATGCTGGGGAACAATTTTAATTTCTCAGATTTTTTTTAAAAGTTTCATTGATACCTTTTGTTTATTACACCACAATAATCTGACAGCATCTGGGTCTGACAGGGTAGGCAAAAAGGTAGGCACCTTTTTCCTGGCTCTTGAATGTCAACAGAAATTCCAAAAAAATAAAGATCCCTCAGGAAATCAACTGCTGGGTTACTTTATACCATTTCTAATTTGTAGATAACCATTGGCAGAAGTTAGGTGAGCCATGGGGTTAATACATTAGTGTAGTAGTGCTATTGACAATGGCAGACAATGATAAAAAATAACATATACACACATATGTATCATGTGTATGATATATAACATAATGTGATACATATTTTATATATTATATATGTGTATGGTATATATTTTATATGTGCTATATATTAAATAATTATAAACCATCACTGTCATACATTTGATAAACTCATTCTGGACCTAGATCATACCGTGAAACAGAAAAGATATAGATTTTATTCAGGAAAACAGTTCAACAAATTCTTTACACATTCTGGACTAATGGATTTCATTTGAAGTCTAGAGACATTTTCACTTGGCCCAGGCTTTGAATATCAGCTTATGAATTGCCAGGAATTATAAAAGAAGGCCCAATCAGCCACTTTGAGAGGTTGCATTTATATACAATTCTATTTAATTAAAATGTACTAGAAGATTTTAAATACCCAAGGAGGCTGAACATTTATTCTTTTGCACATTATTCATGTGCTTAACAAACCTCTTCTTTAGTACAAAGGTAGATTTCAGCCTAACACCTATTGCAATAATCACAAACATGACTCAAAATAAATGAGGTTTTACTGTGTACAGTTAAAAGGTAAACTATAGGTTAAGATAAAAATATCAACATTTTAAGCATTTTTGTTTAAATTTCTTTCTTTCATTGAAAGTATATCAATCAGGTATCGTACCAGAAGCACTTTGAAACACAAGGGCTTTTTCTTATTCATCACAAAAATAATGGATAATGCCTTTTGTTGCTAAAAAAAAAGGAAAAATATGTAAAAACCAATGAACATGAATTATACTAGGGCTATCTT
This sequence comes from Vombatus ursinus, assembly GCF_900497805.2. Lineage (NCBI taxonomy): Eukaryota > Metazoa > Chordata > Mammalia > Diprotodontia > Vombatidae > Vombatus > Vombatus ursinus. The sequence continues at coordinate 3,916,244 of NW_020954599.1, read as the reverse complement.
TTCTTCCATCAATCCCTCTTTCAGGATTTAGCTTTGAGGTAATCTTGAATTACATATCTGACACTCCGAAAATAGTCTTTCAATGATTGATGTTGTTCATTTAAAAAAATTATTTGAAAATCTATTTCTTGAATGATAACTTTGGGGAAGTGAAGCACTAGCAGATAACTGCTTATTATGCTATTAAAAAGCAGAGTAAACTAACTTGTGTTTGTTTTCCCCTCAGTTTTTCAAAAGTGAGAAGTAAATCAACAAAAAAAGTCAAAACAACACATAATCCTAAGGATCCAATAGAGTTACAGTGACAATGACAGGGTAAGTGCCTAGAAGAACAGCAATAGCTTTTTACTACACTATAAATATGAGTTTTTAAAGGAATATTTGTGTTTTCTGATCATAAAAGTTCTTTGGTCATTGGTCATTGACAAAATAAAGCATTACTCCTGGTGCATCCCTTTACTTAGCATGATTTCCCCTCCACTGAATCAGTTTACTTAACCCTGTTTACCTGGTCACCGCTTTGCCTTAGAAATATAATGAAGTTGGGTCACATCGCTGAATTTTTATAAATGCATTATGCAAATGCATTTATACTTTTTTACCTCACATATATGAAATGTAGATAGTATTCTCAAGTGGAAACAACTAAATGGAAAATTACATTTTCTATAAAATTTAATCTAATAATCTCTCCAGTCTTCTACACGTGGGAAAACGCACATTTAAAGTTCAGTCATTCTGAAGTTTAATATAAAGTAGAATTTACATTTCTAAACTCTTCTTTATAATTTTTATCCAACAAAATACCCCCAAGTCTCCCATATCCGAGACCCTTTAAATGATGTCACCCCTACTTACCAAGACTGCCATAGTATCACTTGTTCCCCTGTCTCTCTATAAACATGTCAAGCTCAGTCTAATTCACTTAGCCCATTGGCTTTGTTGGGCTCACTGTACAACTTACTCCATATTCTCACTTCCCATGAAGCAAAAATGACTCTATTCACATTCCTTCTTTTTCCCTCAAGTCTCCAATTATTGATCAATGTCTCCAATTTTATTTTAACTGTCTTACTATTGTTTAAAGATTGCTTCCATTTCAAATTCTTTTTTTTCATTTATAGTACATTTGGGGCACTTAATCATATTTTAAATGTGCCCTGGTTGTTGGGTCCTGCACAGTTAGGGTAATTCTAGAGTTCCCAGGAAAGCTGAATAAATATGAAACAATCAATCAATCAACAAGCTTTTTAAATGGCTGCTATGTTCCAGGCGCTGTGAACATGCTGAAGTCCTGGGAATATAAAGACAAAGATTAAATAGTCCCTGACCTCAACAAGCTTACACTTTCTTGGGGGGAAAGGTTTAAAGGAGTTCTATTAGTAGAATAGTAACTATTTCATTTTTTTTAGAATTTTTACTCTGTTCCTTCATTGGCAAACCCTCTATTTACATGGAAATCTTACATTTATCAAATGTTTTGCAATTGATTATAGTAGATATACATAATAATGATAATTGATGATATTCACTTAGTACTTTATGATTTTCGCAGTGCTTTGCATTTATTATTTCATTTGATCTTCACAATTCTGTGGAGTAGACAGGACAACTATTATGGTCCCTATTTTATAGATTTGGAAACTAAAACTCAGAGGACTTAGGTTGCTTTTGCCAGTGTCACAGGGCTAGTAAGCTTAGAATTCAAGTCTGCTGGCCCTCAGGCCACTACTCTTTCCATGCCTTGGATTTATCTAAGACTCATATATATCCAAGTGCGTTTGTACCAAAAGGACCAAGAATACTCTTCCAGTAGACCAGAATTCAGCAGTATTTCCTTTGACAGAATCCTGGCTCCTGCAACCCCACCCCCACTGCTGAGTCCACTGTCTCATCCAAAATGGAATTCACTGTCTTTCTCCCTGTACTTGCTCTTACTCTTAATTGCCCCATTTCTTTGGAGAGTACTACTATTTTCCTCATCACCCAAGGTGAAAAAATCTCAGATGTAATAGTTCTTTCAATAAATGTTTATAGATCACCAACTACGTGCAAGGATTCTATACTCCAAGACTTGTCAGCAAGTACTCAATCCCCTAAAAGGGACCTTACTTATTTGGGAAATGAAAAGCAGCTCCTATTCCACAAAGGTTCATAGATGATTACCCTCTTCCCCAGCTCCCAATGCATAGCTTAGTTTAATTTTTTTTTTTAAGCATAAACCCTAGGTCTCTTACTTGGTCAGAATTCCCCTAACACCTTTTCTAACAGTCTTTCTTTATTATTTCTGTCTTTATTGGTTCACATTAGTAATTTTTGTACATGAAAGAAATTCAGTTTCTCGGTTCATGATGCCTAGCATGGATTTTTAATCACCATCATTATTCATTGTTGGTCACTCTCATTTCTATTTCTCCCACAATTGCTGGCAGTTTTTTTTTTTTAAACCAGAGACTCTAATCCATCTATAATGTAAACAAGAGAAACCATAACATTGTCCAAACTCCTTTTGAAGGCTCCCTCAACTGCAGCCTTTTAAACTAGATAAGTCACAGCCAACACTCTGTTTCCTGTTTCCCAGTCCTTCCCACCCACCTTTCTTTATTCCTTCTTCTATTTAACTAGATTCATCAGTATCTATACTGGAGACATTTGGCTAAACTGTGTTAGAGCATGTGACTGTTGGGAAAATCCAGGTTTTTGCTTTCATCTCAGCCTGCAGATTATTTTACTAAAATCAATTTAATAAGTACTTATATAATATGTCATTAATCACTTTTCACTTTGCAATGCCTCTAAGAAATTTTGCAAAATTATTCATATAATTTTCCTCACAGATTTTAGTACATATGAACCTATCCAAATAAATTCATTCTGTTTCACATTAGAAAATGCAATGGAAATTCTGTTTACTAATTTCTTCCTACATTCCCCAGGGGAGAGGGATGGAAAGTAATAAAATTTAAAAAAAAGTCTTTTCTGAACCTTCAGCATTTTGATATTATTTTCTCTTTGTCTGCAAAATAGCAAAACTATCTCTTAACAGAAAACAGCATTCTCCTCTAAGGCAATTCACCTACTTCTTTCTCCACTGTAAAGATAGAAAAAAAACTACTGGATCATTTTAGTTTAAAATACAGAAATACTGATTCTCTGCCTCTAATATCCCAGTTATCAGTTGTTAACGAATCTATAATTTAGTCTCGGTTCTCTATGACAAATGTATCAGAAGAACACATCTGACTGTTAACTGAATCCTACCTTTGTGTGATTTCCTACTTTCTCTAATAGCCTTCTAAAAAGACAGGACAAATAAGAAACGTGCTTATGGCTCTGAATCATACACAAAATCTTTCAGTGATGACTTCTTTAATAATTCTGCCAGAAGCAAAGTAGAAATAAAAAGATCACCACATACATGCACACACACACACACACACACACACACAACCACACACACCCCTCAGGTTTTTTTTTTAATTTAGTTACATCCTAGCAAAATGCATGTTGACAAGTCAAAGCAAAGAGAGCAAAAATGGTTTTCTGTGCAAAAGTGCACTCAGTCAGTTCTCATTTCAATTCTTCAAAGAAAAGCATACATGCTCTTGCAGTACAAGATGCAATTTATTTTTGGAGGGTTCATTTTCTACAGTTACAATATATTCTTGTATCAAAAGATCATCTTTATTTTTGTTTTTTTTTAATGTACTTGCCTTTCAAAAAGAGACTTTTATATTTTTCAAAACATTTAAATGAAGCCAATTTAAAACCCAGGGTTTTAGTTTATTTAAACTTATGTTCATGAGGTAAACTCTTTGACCAGTTGTCTAGTCAAAACAACTTTTCTCAAAGTGACCAGGTATCAGAGAGGGAAAAAGAGAAATCCACAAAACTCTCACCTGTTTAATTTCAGATTGTTTGCTTCCTGATCTAACTAATCCATTATCAGAATTTAATTTTTAATTATTCATTAACAGAGAAAAAATTATTGAGTAAGCACAGTAGCAAATGAGCAACTTAAGTCTCACAAAGTGTAAAAACATTGGTACAGGTCAATGGAACTAGGCAAACAAGAGACCAATTCAAAAGTTCCTGCCCAATTTCCTTCCACAGCCAGGTCTTTATGAGTAAGGAGCCATGGAAAAGATCCTAGAAAAATAAACTGTGGAAACATTTCAGCAACTAAATTGAGATTGAGCAAGGTTCTCAAAGATGGCATTGTTATAGCCTGCTCTCATCAAAGACTGTGATTCAGTCTTAAAAATGGTGCTATTCAAAGTCTGCTTTAGAACCAGCCATATATCTTAGGAATTTGCTTCCTAATTGTACGGTATATTTCGCAAACACCTTTTGTTCTATCATTCTGTGACCTGATATTTTAAGTAAAGCAAGCATACAAGGAACCAAATGATAAAAAAAATACTTCATATAAATTATATCATGTAATTTTGAACTATTGTAATATCATGGAGCTTCACTTTTTTGGGGGAGAGGAAGAGTTGAAATTAGAGTGATATTCAAAATGACATTTTATTTAAAACTCTACTGAGGAAAAATGAATTACTTTGTTACTATTATTCCTAAAGTTTCAAATAATTTTCATTAAATTATTTCATTAAATATTCATTATTTCACTAAATTACTCATCAAATTCCATTCTCTGATACAAAATATCAAAATATCTAACAATATAAAATAAAATCTAATAATATCTAATATCAAAACACAAATTGAAAACAGTCCCGTGTGTTTCTGTTCCTACTTCATCTCAAATGCAGAAGACAAATTCCTGAAAAGGCAATACAAAAGATTGTGGTCTGGGTCATATTTTCTGCCTGGGTGACTTTGGGCAAGTCATTTAATTTCTCTGGGCCTCAATTTCCTCATCTGCAGAATGGGGAGGTTGGATTAGGTGGTCTGAATTGCTAAACCCAAAGGCCTCTTCTCAGTCTGAACAATCTGACACTACTGACTACATGTTCCTTCTAACAACCACTCTACATTTGGTTCCCACGATGTGCTTCTCTTCTGTTCTCCCACTTCTCTAACTGGCCCTTTTCAGTTTCCTTTACTAATTCATCATCCTCTTCTCAACTTTTCCAAATGTTCCACAGAGTTCTACTGTCAGATATATTCTCTTTCTCAATGTTCTTCTGGGATGATCTCATCCACTTCCATGGTTTTTAATAATTATGCTGATGACTTCTATCTGATTCGCTTATATTTAGATCCTATCCCATATTTATAACTGACTACTAGATATCTCCCCCTAGCTGCTTAGGCAACATCTCAACCTGAATGTTTGAAATGGAGTTCTTCATATAAAAGCCACCTTAAAATGAATATCTTGCAACAAGATCAGATGAATACATATGTCAAATGTAAATGATTCTAAATGCGAGTATACAGGCCTTGATCATGTTCTAATAACAAATTCTAAAATTAGGTTCAAGACTTTGTATATAAAATTGTATTGTTCACCTGCACAAACTGCTACCCTAGAATGTTAGTTTTTAATTTCTCAATCATTTGAATTTCTTAAATAAATCAACTTAACAATTTGCTAACATTGTCAGGCAGTTATAAGTAGTAAAACTGAAATTTTTCCCTTTATGAAGCTTAAATCGGAAATAAAAAAATACATAAATGAACTCCAGTTTGAAAAGTTAAATGACAATGGAATCAATAACAATTTAGAAAAGCACTATTAACCTTAACTTACATGTCTAATTTGGTAAATATTAAATATTTAACCAGAAGGGCACGTTTATAAGTTAGATCCTCATAGATTCTTTTTAAGATTCTTCCTTCAGCCAGTTGATAGCAGCGTCCATATCGGGTACAAGGTTTAGGTGAGATGTAAAAACTTAAATTCTCTAAAGTTTTGGGTGAATTAGGGGGTTCCTGATGCTTGAGCTGGTTATTGGAAAACCAGATTTAGGAAGGACTACTAAATTGTTTTGATTCTGTTTTGCAAAATATTGTAGCAGAAACATTTAAGAATCTATACAAGTAACATGAACCAGAAAAGCTGATCTTCTAGGAGAAGCCTCTCCCTTCAGGGTTGCTCTGAGAACAGGTCCATTCCAGTATGCCTGCATGAGACATCTGAGTTCTATGATGGCTATGTGCTAATGAAATGGACATAGAGAATGGGTTACTAAGAAAGAGACTGAATATTCACTCTTCCCTCTCATTCCTTCACCATGTGGCTTTGGCTCTGCAAGGCCTACCTACTGAAGGGGAGGGCCCCCAATAGAGTTTACCAATGCATTGGTCACAGGTAGTTTCAAAGACCAAGGGGCAAATTGTTATAAGAATAAGCCTAATGGTTTGGGGGCAATTCCCTCTCGTTAGTACTATTAAAGTAGAATATCTGGGATAAAATTTCTCTAGTTCCTATTCTCATATATTAGGGTTTCAACATTAGAACAAGTAGAAATACTAGCCCCCTTTTCACAGTATTTTTCTGTAATCATTGTTTCAGCTTTATTAAATATTATGCAGTGATAGACATACAGGATTTTTACTACTCTTTTATTTGTAACTTTAATCAGGCTAAATGATTCATGGGAGGAGTGGACTCCTAAGAATCAAAGAGGGAAATTGTAAAATGGAAAATTGATTTTAATTTTATTTTGCCAAGACTTAATCAAGCTATATTTAATATTCCCCTTGTAAACTTCACCCACCACCTACATCCCGGAGAAATTTGCCTAAATGTCAAGCTTTTGTCTTGCAATTTCCTCCACTTTTGTAACCCCACCCATCACCCACTTTCCATAGAAACTTGACTAACCTAAATCCCATCTTCTGAAGATTACTTCTATCACCTGAGAACCTTTGTCTTGTGACTGGAATCACATGTATTGACCGTGGTTAAGGGGGTTTCAGAAAGGGAGATCCGAATGACATAATCTCAATTCTGACTATGTCATTGAAAGCCAATGAGAAGACTCACCTATATTGCTATAGATTTTGCTCGTCATCTTGCTAATTGTTATAACCCTGTCAGCCCTTACTAAATGTCTTTGGCCGTTCAGAGAGGGCATTGACCCAATTTAATGGCTACTACCAGCCTAGCTAATAAAATGATCATTATCGGTAAAAACAGTTTCCATTTTTGTAAGTTGTCCTCCTCCAGGTTCCACCTGTTCTTTGTATTCATTGAGGTGTTAGCCACAAAGACCCTACTCTCACTAATGTTTGTTCTACTCTCACTAATGTTTACTTGTTCTTCTTAAAACTTGTTGTTCTTTTTAAAACATTGTCTAAAATTTCAACTTTACCCTGCTTACTTTGAGACGCCTGCTGAAAACTGAGACTATCCCTCAGCTGTTTTAATAAACTTGGATTGATCTGACCTGCCAAATAGAGAGTGGTCTTCAATCTATAATATACCTATGTCCAAAATTGAATTCATTATCTTACATCCAAAATAAAAATCACATTTTCCCCCAAACCTATCTTTTATTTGATTCCCTACTTTTTTGAGGGTATCACCTTCATCCCACCCAAGATGGAAAACCCACACTCATCTTTAATTCTTTCCTTTCTCTCCCTCACCTTCTCAATTCAGTCAGTTCCCAAGCCCTATCAATTCTACCTTTACAACAAGTGTCATTCATCTCCTCTTCTACCATTACAACAACTTAGGAGAAGAAAGCTAGGTGTCAAACCTTTATGGAAAAGGAATATAAAATATATACATATATATATAATATAATATAAAAATATAAAAAAAATCTAGGTGAAAGTCAAGATTTCTTAGCATACCAAAATCCAGAAGGATGAGGTGAAACTGTAAACTTCATGCCAGGAAATTCTACATGGAACTGGGCATCATGCTACCAAATGTATTATCAAAATGCCTATTTGATGTAACCCACAACCTCCCCCAAACTTACAATTTTTAATATACTAATTTCACTCTTCACCTCTGCCAATCCTGCTAAGTAACTTAGACCAATTTAGAATCGCAGACTTCTTTTAGAACAGTTGTTACATAAAGTCTCATCTCCAGGCAGCCTAGTCTACCATATGCTATGGAATGGTTATGGATTATTCCTTTCATAGGCTTTATCTTAATGGGATCACAGATCTCAAGTTGGAAGGGACATCAGAGATAAGTCTAGTTCAGACCTCTGATTTTACAGATGAGGAAACTGAAGGTCAGAGAGGTTAAATCATTTGCCCAACATTACATAGCTAGCAAACATCTGTACCTTACGCTGTCTCTATGAACGGAATCTCTGCCTCTGTCCCACATATCTAAATCTTACTTACACTTCAAGGTATAAATTAAATACCAACTCTTCAACTACACCAGCATGAATTATGTAATCCTACAATGATTTCTCCTATAACACATATATTCACATCATTTATTGAGTACTTAGAACTACAGAATCAAAGAGTGACAAAGCCCAAAGGGACTTTCTGGATCATCCAGTCCAACTACTTCATTTAAACTGACGGAGGCTGACTCTTGTACTGTCTCATATTTAAATTTTCATATTTCTATGCCTGATCTTGCCAATGAAATTTCAAACTTTTCAAGGTGAGGACTTAAAAAAAAATTCTTCATATCTCCCATAGTTCTTAATACAGTGCCATTTGGGTAGTTGTCAAATGTTTATTGAAGTGAATAAATGAATCTTTTTCTAAAACTTTTCAGAAATGATGATCTTTGTCCTTTAAACATAGTTGTCTGAAAATTATAGAAAGGCTCTGGTCAATGTAGCTAGGATTGTCTCTATACCTAATGATTCAAAAAACAACTGTCCATTTGAAAATGACATAACAGAGTGGTGGTTAAAGACAGGAAAGTACTCAAACTTTACACATTTTATATGTAAGGAATATGAGTCTAAAAATTAAAGGTATGAGATCAGAATTTTTCATGAGTAAATGTCTAGGATTTAAACCAATTTCTAAGAGAATTTATAAATATATTAATGGTTTTATTAAGGTAGAAGTTTTTCTTTGTTTTTCTCTAGCTTGACTTTAACTAAATACATTATAAAAATTTAGAGTTGAAAGGAAAGTTAGAATTCATTTCTTCCAATCCTCCCATTTTACAGTTGAGGAAACTCAAGAACAGATTGGTTGATGACTGACTTCTAGTAACTTAAGTCTCCTGACACCTAATCTATCATACTGATGTTAAACCAAGATGTGACAAAATGAGCTTTTACCTTAGGGAAAGGGCTGAGAGGAGAAATGAGAGTCTTATATACATATCTACCTATCTGTCTACTTACATATATATGTACATATACATATATTCATATAATATGTATGTGTGTGCATATACACATAGACAGAGAGCAAGCTATTTTGAGGTAGATAGAGATATATACAGAGATAGATCAGATAGATATGGATATATACATATAAAGATATCAGAGTATTCAGAAATAGATATGAAAGTTTCTTTCTTCACTATGGTTAGCTTATCAGTCCACTAAACATCTATTTTTATACTGTTAGGGAGATGGTGACTGGAATTCTTGTTGTAGTTTTTCCCATGGGACCCAGATCTTCTGACTCCAAGTCTAGTGTTATGTTCCATGTATTAATTCCTTTGGGTTTCCTTTAGCTTGGTAAAGTCTCTCTTTAAAAAGTCACAAAGGAGAAAAGTGGTGAATACTTGTTGGTAAATGAAGAGAAGGGGTATAAATTGCCCCTAGTGACCAGATGTGGTCATGGTTACAGTTAATTCCCTAGAGGTTGGTGATGGAACCCACTGTCAGAAAGATGAGTTACAGAGAGTGATGGATGCTGCTTCCCTTCTCCTAGAGACTCTCAAAAAACTCTCAGGACTATTATATGAATTAATCAACCCATTCACTGTCCAATCACTATTATGTTTTTATGCATATATACCTTCTAATATTCATTAAACAATCTTCATCCATGGGATGATTTTGGGGTGTTTTTAATCATTATGTTGACAATTTTAACATCAAAGAAACCTATTATGAATCATTTTATTTTAGCCAGAGATGAGCATCTTATATACTATAAATGAAGCTCTTTGGTATAATGAAAAGAAAATAGTATTTGGAGTCAAAGTTTATTGCTATTCAGTTGTTTTCAGTTATGTCTGACTCTTCATGATTCCATTTGGGGTCTTCTTGGCAAAGGTACTGGAGTAGTTTGTCATTTTCCTTCTCTAGCTCATTTTACAGATGAGGAAACCGAGGCAAACAGAGTTAAACGACTTGCCCAGGGTCACATAGCTAGTAAGTGTCTGAGGCCAGATTTGAACTCATGAAGATGAGTCTTGCTGATTCTAGGTCTGGCACTCTATTCATTGAACCATCTAGCTGCCCTGGAGTCATGGGGCATGGTTTCAATTTCAGCCTCACATGTTTACTGCTTACCCATCCTAGGTCTCAGTTTCCCCACCTATGAAAGGGATTTTGATGGCCTATAATATCCCTTCTTGTTCTAAATCTATGATCCTAGGTTTACTTAAATTCCATTAAAATGGACCATTCAGATTTGAGGAAAAACTAGAGTTGCATAAGAAAAACCACAGCCCATGATTCCAGACCTTGGTGGCTATGACGCTATAATTTTTCAAACCAATATATGAGTTACAAACATTTATTAGGTACCTACTTTGTACTTTTAGTTGATAATATTTAATATTAGATAAAACCACTTCAAAAGAATGTTTCTTTAAAATCCTCTTACAGTATGCCAATCATCTTTTACCAAGACTAACCACATTTCACTTTAAAAAACATACGATCAAATAATATGCTTTGGACTCCAGATATAAGAAGTCCTCAAGCCAGAAAAAAGTCACTTACCCAAATAGTAAGTGAATTATTTTAACAAACTTTACTAGACCAAATAGGTCTTGCCTTTGAGGCTGGACTACCTTTCCATTTCAATATTGACTGTCTTGTGTGGAAAGGTATCATGTATCTGTGTTATCTAAAAGTAACATAAAAGAGTTAACTGGAAGTGGTGTAGCTTTGAAGTGGTCCTAATCCTAAGTGGCAGTGCTGTTATCAGGTGACATCCAAAGGGCTCCTTTTCTTTCCTTTTATGCTGATGCAAGACTTTCACTTTATAAGTACAGAATACACCAAAACATGGTGTTCTGGAGATACATATAGAATATAAGGATGCAGGTATAAACATATCTATATATGTGCATATGTATATATAAATATATGTGGATTAAATGCATGGCATTTTTATATGAAAGTATGTTCAATGGGGTAGTGAAATATAAAAAATAATTTATCATTAGTTTATTGTTTAGTTAAAAGAGAGGATAGGTAACTTGATAAATGTCAGGCCTGCAAGCTATCACATTGTGATTTTATTTGTAAATATATATGCATATATGTGAATGTATGTATGTATGTATGTATACACATATATGTGTATACACAATTCTCCTATTTGAATATACATACGCTTATTAGTAAAAATTCAAAATATAATGAAGGCAACATACTGCTTCAGTGAAAAAACTAGATTAGAAGAGACTTTCCAGTTCCATTTTCCAAATCTATTCGACCAAGGATTTCAGTAGAGTCACTTAGCTTCTTCATGTCTCAAAATCAGCCCTCATCTAAGAAAAAAATAAAAGCAAATTATCTTTGCCTTTTTTACCCATGCTCCACTTTCTTTAGTAATGTGTCTCTAAATATAGCAAAACAACGTGTGATATTGGAGCATAAACAGTACTGGAAGAACTCCAGAGGCCATCTCCCTCATTTTACATATGAGGAGATTGAAGTTTAGATGAGTTAAGTGACTTCTCCAAGGTCACAAAGGTGGCGATAGACATGGGATCTGAAAATCCTGCTGGTCACTAGTGTTCTTTCTACCATACCACATTGCGCCATCTCTTTATAGATGGAGAATACATACATACTATACACATATGCATATATAATATATGTTCCATATACATACAAATACTTATACAATGTGTGTATAAATATTATTCAAACAAAAATAGAACACAAAATTATTTCTCACTGACATGTACAGTAAAAATAAATGCCAAGAAGTTTCTTATATATGATATACTAACAAATTATATATATATTTATATATTTGTATATATATAATTAGAATAGTTATACAGCACAGTAAGGGCATTAAACCCAAGACCTCTAAGATTTCAGGCTACAGATGACTCAGTTTTAAAATAGAACTTTAAGGCATTGCTTGACAGCACTAATTCTGATCTATCTTTCTTTGGCTCACTGCCATAATATAGCTATGGCATTGAAAATTATAGGTAAAGGTAATGATTTTTTGCCCTCTTTTTGGTCCAGATCTGTGATTTCATTGGCATAGCGAATTGCCAGGAGATAACTAATAGTCTTAGAAAATTGCCTGTTCAAGAGTGAATTTAAGTGACTTGTCCATGTTTATACAGCTAGTATGCAGTATAGGGAGGACTTGAACCCAAGTCTTCCTGATTCCAATGCCTAGATCCTTGATTCTCCTTCATCCATTCCACTATGCTCCCTTTTAAAGAATTATTTCCCATGTAGACTAAAACAAACCTCCATTAAAACCTGTTTAATCAATCTTATCATAGAGTTCAATGTGAATAACATCAATAGGGACAGAAATCAGGACTTTGTGATGTCTCAAATCTCAAATAAATATCCAACTTCTAATTTCTTGTGATAAAATTAAAGATCTAAAATGGCTGAAACATCCTTCTTCCCGACAACAACAACTCTATTTTTGATGGTGGAGGGAATGTTTATAATAATAAGGGTTGTCAAAGTATTGACACCTAGTGGATGTAACCACCTTATGTAATTGACATTTTTTCCTTGTTCTCCCCACCCCCCAGAGTAGTTCTATTGCTAATATGTGGGTTACTATTAATGACATGGTGATATACAAAACCACCACTATGTATAATATTAATAATTAACTACTTCATAACAATGAGCTTTTATTAATATCATACTAGAACAGCTTATTGCATTTTAAAATTGTTTTAAATAGTATATATAATCTACTAAGACTTAGTAATTTACCAACCCTTCCATAATAAAATATCTAACCCCAAAGAGTTGTTTATTTATTTATTTTTTTTTTTAGCTTGGAGCTGGGGATTGTAATAATCATATTACTCTGGCAGCTTGATTTAGGGATATGAATTTAATTTTTAATTTCATTATATTTCATTTTGGAAATAACAAATTGGATGCCATATTCAAATATAATAATGTGCTGGCTTAAAATGCAAACTTGGCAAATAAAATACTGTTTTGGCTGCAAAAAAATTTTTTTCCTTGATTCCAAATTCACTGTAAGAGACAATGCATTAAAAAGTCTTATAAACGGAAAAAAATTCAAAATGAACATTCATTTGCAACTTTTTCTTAATATTTATCACTATTTTAGTAAAGTCACACACTTAAAAGTCAGTGTTAAATTTGATTAGAACAGTTTTTTTTTTTTTAAATCTTCTGGTATTTCACTGTAATCGACCACTAGAGGGCAACACTGTAATCTCAGTGATAACACTGAATGAATTTAGTTTCTTTATTACTGGTTTATACATAATAAGAAATGTAAAAATTGCTTAAAATGCCTGCCACAATTTTTTCTCTTCCTTTTTCATTTCCCAAGGTTAAAATTAGATTCATAATCACAATTTGACATAGGAAACAGAGGTTGTTGAAATGATACCAAACAGGTTTGTACTAGTCCGACAAGGAATGACAAATAACTGCTTTCAGTAAGATTAAATTCTCAGGTATGTTAAATGAATCAAGTTTGCATCCCTTTGAATGCACTATAATGCAGTCGCAGGATGGCTTTAGCATTTTCATTACTCAATTTGCCTCTTCTTTGACAGAGATATATAGAAGTGATATGCAAAAAAGGAAAGTGGTTATAATGGTGTCAGAGACAATTAAGTTTCTTTCTTAGTTTTCTGAAACCCAGAGTTTTCTGGGACTGGTGGAATGGTTTGATAATTCCTATAGAAAATTTAAAAAAGGCGTGGCTCACATAGAGGCATTGATTGAAAAAGATAGAAACAGCAGTTGGAAAGCTTTGGGGGCAGCAGAGAAGTTAGTGATTTAGTGACCCATTCAAAAGTAGCTGTCTTACAACTTTTGGTAACAGTCTGCAATCCTAAGAGTGGTGTGAATGTCAAATTAGCACAAATTTGGTCACAATCATAGAGAAACTAACCCTGGAAAACCACAAAGCGGAGTTTACCAACAAATAAAGCCCCATGTTATTTTATTTTATTTTTTCAAGAGATTTTTTTTTTCTCATCCTAGCTAAACTTAAAAGCAGCACATTTTTTCATTCTAGCATTTCATGGCAAATCTGGACCCTCCAGGAAGTCATGGTGGTCAAGTTAAAAAAGTAAAGCACAGTTGCTCAAAGTCATTGACTAAGTCATTTTGACTATTACAAACACAAATTAAAAATAAAGGGCATATGAAGAAAGACCCTATCTGTATCCAGAAAAAGAACTGATGAACAGAAGTATGTATAGAGTAATTATATGTGTGTGTATTATGTATTTCTGTCTAATGGTAGCCATCTTTAGGGCAAGATGGGAGGGTAGGAAGAAAAAAAGATATTTACATGATAACTTTATTCTCATATCAGGAATAGCAAGTTGTATATAATAGATTTGTAGTTTCATGTGCAATTATCTTTTATATTATACTATGTATAAAAATGCTTTATTCCATAAATTTAAAAAATAAAACAATATAGAATTTTAAGACTGAAGCAATTCAAAAAAATGAAAAGGTCGGGGCAGCTAGGTGACACAGTAGATAGAGCTCTGGCCTTGGAGTCAGGAGGACCTGAGTTCAAATACAGCCTCAGACACATGACATTTACTAGCTGTGTGACCCTGGGCAAGTTACTTAACCCCAATTGCCTCACCAAAAAGCAAAAAAAAAAAAAAATGAAAAGTTCAAGCATAACTATCTCTCTGTTACATGTCTATTGTATGGTATGCAAGGTGAACAGACCAAAGATACCTCATTTACAAATTGGTTATAGACAAACACTGATGGAAAGGATTATACAATACTCTTTCATGTCAAAAAGAGAGTATGTTTCCAGAAAATTACAAAAGTGAAAGGAGATTCCAATCATTTAGCACCCATACTGTGCTGTAATTGTAACTTGCATTATTCTTGTCTCCTAAATAGCCTCAAAATTCTGGAGGCCAGAGACAGCATCTAGCACAGATGGGCAAGTAATAGATACTAAGTCAAAACTGACTGATATTAAAATTGACAGCAGACTAGAGAATTGGCTGCTTTTAGACTTTCCTGCCCAATGTGGTCAGAATTAGAAGGGTATTAAAATTATTTCACCTAATAATTGGTCTTTGGCCAATGCAGAAGGAATTGATAATTTTAGTGAACTTCCTTTAAAAAAAAACCAAAATAGCTTACTACATTCTTAATAATCAACCAATCAATAAGCAGTTATTAAGCCCCTGATACATGCAAAGTGTTTTGCTAGGAACTGGGGGTACAAAGACAAAAATGAAATAAGCCCTGTCCACAAAGAATTTATATTCTATTGACAGAAACAACATATAAACATAGCACTATAAATAGAATAAACGCAAGGTAAGTGGGGGTGGAATCTTACTATTGGGAGGACCAGGCAAGGTTTCATGTGGATAATGACACTTGACCTGAAACTTACAGGAGGCTAGATACTCTAAGAGGTAGAGATGAAATGGGAAGGTGTTTAAAGCTTAGAGGACTTTGCAAACACCTGGAGATGGAAATGGAATGTCCTTTGTGAAGAACATGAAGGTCAGTAATGGATGGAATATAATATATAATATATAATATATAATAATATAATATATACCATATAACAAACCTAGAAAGGTAGGTAGAACCAGACTTTAAGGGTCTGGCATAGGCATTTATATTTGATGCTACGGGTTAAAGGAAGCCACTGGAGTCTCTCAAGCAGTGTGTGGTGAAGGGAGGAAGGAGGGAAAAAGGAAGGAAGGAAGAAGAAGGAAAAGAGGAAAGAAGGAGAAAAGGAAGAAAGGAAGAAAGAGAGGAATGAAGGAAGGAAAAGAGGAGGGAAGGAAAGAAAGAAACAAGCATTTATTAAATACTTTGTTCCCAGCTCTGTGTGCTAAGCACTTTACAAATATTATGTCATTTGATTTGTGTGGACCTTAGAGTTCCACACGAAAGAACAATATAGAAATGTCCCCACTAGGGTCATAGTATGTGGGAACAGCGACGGCTCTGGAACATACAAGATACAAATGACTCTTGCCAATAGAAATGTAGGGTCAAGCCACTGGGAAACAAGGAAGCCAAGTCTTCCCATACTAACAGAGCTCTGGATGCTTGGAGTAAAAGACTGAACACTGTTGACACTATGCATACAAAATCCTTTTAGCTGGCAGGTAATAGTATACTGAGAAGGCTGAATCCTGGCATCATTTTACAGACTGCCTTCTCCATGAACAATGCTGTATTCTATCACTAGCCACGCACTCACTGCCTGGCAGCTGACAGGTCAGTATACCAACAAATAAGTTAGCAGCAGCCATAGCAAAGAATCTGCCAGGTGTATGACCTCAGTTTCCTCATCCATAAAATAAATGAAAGGGTTGGATTAGATGATCTTTGATCTCCCTTTCAGCTCTAAATTTGTGATCCTGTGAACTTCCTTATTAATAACGATTTAATTGTCCGTAATACACCAAGGTTACGACTGGAGAATTTTGTAACATGAATTAGTTATGCATCATTCTGTTTCCAGGGAAGGAAAGATTATGAATAGCAAGTAACAGACTAGACAACTTCCAACTTGCCTCATTTAGAATCTGAGGTAGAGAAATCATTATTTAAAACAAATTCTTGGAGCAACTGCTAGAGAACAGAAGTATATATCTACATATACATATATATGCATATATGTAGCTATCAATATCAATTTATCTATATATCTATTTATAATTTGTTCTAGTAGTTATAGATCAAGAGCCTGATTTAAAAAAGTAAATGAATTTTATTGTCCCTCACAGAGGGAAAGTTCCTCATCACATCCGCCAACTGTCTCATCCTATTCTTATGGAATTATCCCATAGGATGTCATAGTATGAGAAATCAAAACACAATTCAGAAAAGAAGCACCATATATGAAACCTAGCATGTGAAAAGACTTCAGTTCTGATATTTATAATCTTTAAGGACTCAATGCATACCATAAGGTAACTGAGATTAAAGTAGTGAGCCTGTCCTATACAAGGAAATGAAGTCAGGAGGGAATTAAATCTAATATTTCTATTTACATGGAAATGATCAAAACTACCACACTTCATATGGAGTTCAAAGATTTTAACATCTAAAAGTACATTTGTTCTGTTTCAGTAACTATAGAATATAGAACTGAAAGAGACCTTAGATGACATCTAGTCCAATCCTCTGCTTTCACAGATGGAATCTGAGACTCAGAGGTATTAGGTGATTTGCCCAAGATGGTACAATATTAGCTGTGGTTTTAAACAAAAGTCCCCTGACTCTAGGGCCAACCTCTTTTCTAGTATACCAAGCTGCCTCTAAGGTAGAATAGGTTTTGATTTTGCCCTTTTTAATATTATTTTCACGGGAATGTGTTTATGGATGGTTATGTTTTATACTCAGGTAAAACATATAGTTTAAAAGTATTTAGTAGAACTCATAATAAACATAAAAAGAAGACTTTTTCAGTAAATCAAAGCATTTTTCCAAAATGCTGAGTAGCAAAAATTAACATAATTATTCATATAAATCCCTGAAAACACTGTGTATTAGACTAAATAAGATACCTTAGAGACTACATTCATGTAGATGTTTTATCCCCAAGTAAGTAAATCCCATTAGAAATGAAAAAAAAGTCCATATATATGTACATGTGCGTATGGTGTTTACATAGGTATATGTGTACATGTGAATATATGTGTATATGCATGTGAGCATACACATACATATATGATATACTTATATATGTAGATATAATCTTTCTTTCTTGACAGGGGTTAGCATTGTTCCTCCCCAAGTGCCATTCTGAACTATCCTGTTGTCGTGGTGTTAACTATGTAAATCACACTGAACGACCCAGTCTAAAAGCAAAGTGACAGCTGATGGTGACTGCCATTAAATGGTGATCACATCTTTGCCACATAATGCAATTAGGAGGCAGGAAACAACGAATGTGGGGTGTGCTGGCGGGAGAGTGGAGAAAATATTGGATTTTTGCTTTTAATCTACTTACATCTTGTAGAGGGGCATTAGTTTAGATAAATTAAAATTCAAAATGCCACACACACACAACCAATATGCTAAGTGGTGTCTACAAGTCACCGGGCTATGTGATGAGGATGGGTGGATGGTGAAACACATTGTGCTCCCATGAAGTTGGTGGGTCATTTCTGTTATAAAGTCTTCTTTCCCTTTCATATTCTCTCAGAATCCAGATTGAAGATGTTTATACATTTCAAGATCTGACAGCTTGATGCATATCAGCAGTGCTTTTTCCCCTCCTTCTCTGGAAACCGATGGAACCTGATGATCTTGCAGTAGGAGCCAAAAGATGTCAAAATTCTCCTATTAAAATTCTGCACAAAGTTCAGGCTTAGTGGGGACTGTGAAGCCCATACCACCTTAGCAATATTTAAGAGTCCATCTGGTCCAAGAGATAACAAGCTCTATTTGCTGTGATAGCCTATGCCAAGTATAAAAATAACACAAAGGCCAAATAGGAGGGAGGCGATACAGCAAGAATTCTATTTGTTCTTATTCAGAAAACTATCCCCTCAGAACGACTTTATCACACATGAGGCTTCTGACCTGAAAAGTTCCATTTCACAATAGTTAACTTTTTGGTGGTTTGCTTATTCTGACCACTGTCACACATGCCTTAAAAATGTACCTTTACTGTGAACTTTTACATGAACTATTTTTTTTTAATCCCTAGGGCCAAGCACAACGCCTGACCCAAAGCGAGCTCTTAATAAAGGCTTATTGATTGATTTAAGCATGCAAAGTTCTTTTTTTTACCACTTAAAACATTCATCTCCTACTTTTTTGGAACTTCTGAGCAGGAATTCTTAACCATTCTGGTTTCATGGAGCCTATTGGCAGTCTGATGACATCAATGGACCCCGTTTCCAAATATGGTTTTGTTTCGTGTTCATAATTAAAGGAAATGCTGAATTTCAGCTAGAAGTTAGTGCAAATTAAGATAGAATTTTCTGCCATCACTGAACCTCTGAAATCTATCTGCAGATCCTTATGGTCCCATGGACCCCAGCTTTAGAAGATATCATCAGGATATTTCTGATATAAAGCATGTCCTGTTCTCTTTCAAGAGTTGACTGTGTATTTTATATTTTGTTTTTGCTAATTTAGTTGCAAATAAACTCCACATTACTCAAAACATTTCCAGATTAAATATAAGGGATTTCACAACACTCATCAATTTCCATGATCTCTTCTCTACTTTATCTCTGATTTCTTTCTGTGGAAGTCATTTTCATAGGGTTACTTCAAAGCAGTTGCATATAAATGATCACGCACTATAGCAAGCAAAGTTATGAACATAACAAAGAGAAGCAATGTGTTGTAGTGAATAGAGAACCAGTCTGTAAGTCAAGAAGACCTTGATTAAAATCCCACTTCTGACATAGACAGACTGTTCGACCCTGGAAAAATTACTTTATCTCCTAGTGTCAACAGGCTATTGTCTAATACTATAAATTGCAGAAGAAGTGCTGATATTCACTGATAGAGTTTACTCACTGGTACCCTAATGAAATCACAGGTCCAGATTGAAAGCCAACAAACAAACAAACAAACAAACCCGAATGTAATATAGGGAATCATAAGTCCTAGATATGCATTTTTTGGTCCTAGACATGTGATTATAGTGGACTTTATATGTCTGTATATTCAGAGATATTTTTTTCTTTATTGGTCCAGTCCAAATCAAAAAGGATTATTCACAACCAAATCTGAGCTAAGTAAGTCCTGTGTTACACTTGAAAGACTGACTCAGATGACTTCCTTTCCCTCACCATTTCCCTCCATCTTTGATGATATTATATCTTAAATTCACTAAGTGTCTTGGTTCCTGAGAACAATTTTTTTTGGCAATGAAATATTATCTCATTTCTTCTGGGAGCATTCTTTGGAGGAGGACAGCAGGCCTATGGAATTATCCTTATTTTATCAATAATCACCTAGTCATTAAGGGATTTATACGGAAAGCTATCAGTGCATTCAGAAATAGAATTCAATTTTTCCTATTCCTTGTGTTGAACATTTCCCTAGTAGACTACCGTATATTTAACTTAATTGCATCTCATCTTATGTCTAACTCCCAAGTCCTTTCACAAGAACAGTATAAAATATTCCATAAAATACTGCTACTTATTACTCAGCTTCCATGGGACATGGCGTCTTTCTTCTCTTACAAGGAATACATAACCTATAGACTCATCTTGAAATACAGACCCAACATGAAAACAGTAGCCTGAAGTCAGTCTTGATATGTCACAGCGAAGAGGCAAGAAAGGGCCATGTTAAAACAAGCCTCTCATCATTCAATTTCTGTCAGACTGGTTGGCGGCATTATATCCTTTCTCCTGAAGCAGCCATATGTGATATTTCAAGGGGATTAAGGATACTCCAAGTAAGTAATAAGTCCAGACCAACAATTCAAGAAACAATGAAAACTATTCCATCTACTGCATGTCCAGGGGAATATGAAACCCATGACCAAATTCTATTTTACTTCAACTGCAGGTCAAGCATGAGAATTAAATGGGACAGCACTTGTCTGAGAAGTATCTCTTTTTAGACACTATTTCAGGGAAAAAAAAAAAAAACTCTCCCCAAGGATAGAAAATGTAACTTTTCCAGGATTGCCAGGGCTACTGTAATTGAGGATAGCAATGACAAATGCCAATCAGATCTAAATAGTAGAATTGCTATAATATTTAACATGGCACCCTATAAGACAAGATCTTAATGGCTAAGATTTTCTCAAGGCAAAATCCTATTGAAAGTGTAGAATTTCATTAAGTGAGTAAAGATGATAATTGGTAGCAATTGAATAGATTCCATTAAATGATTCAATCCATTAAGCATCTGCTCTGCTCAGGTAAAGGTATACAATCCAATTCAACCTAATAAACATTTATTAAGTGTCTACTATGTTCCAGACAGTGTGCTAACCACTGGGGATACAATTCATAATAATAATAAAAGACAGTCCTTTCCTTCAAAGAGCTTATAATTTAAAGGGGGAGACCACACAAAAAGAGACAGGAAAGTGGAGAGGGGTACACTGGAGGGTGCCCTGTGGGGAAATCTTATTCTGTGGATTTGAAACCAGGGAGAGCAGCAGAAGCAAAGTAGAGTGATCTGAGAGTTCAGTTTCTGCCCTCTGAAGGAAGGCAGTGGGAGGAGTTTCTAGTCAAAGGGGAGAGGAGGCTGGGGGGTAGGGCTTGAGTTAGCAGCATTGATGGCGAGTTAGAAGTGGTGGGCTTTTCCTGGAACAGGTGGGCATCCTGTTCTGTGGTTTTGAAACCAGGCTGAATAGCAGATGCGTATTACATAGCAAATGCCAGTCTGCGTTGTTTGGTAGAGAACATTTTCTCATTAGGAGTTTCTTACATCACTGAAATCACAGACCTAGTCCCCGCAAAATGGGCAGGCATATTTCTGAAATACAAGATACCACCATGTTTATTTGTTCATTGATTATTTAAAGCAAAAACACATTTGTTTTAGCAGAGCAAAATGCATCCATAAAGACCTTAAGAAGTTGTCTCCCATTCATGTAAGGTCCTATAAGCTACAACAAGAGAAGATAACAGATAATTATCAGTCTCTAGGCAAGGCTTGTTAAAGGTATTTGCCATGGCTATGGAAGATTACTGATAGATGACTGAGTCCTCCAAATGTGGATTATGGATGACACTGCACTAACTGAATCTAAGGGTACTCCAAAACTTAGGCCCAATAATCCCCATTTAAAAAATCAAGGAGATGAAAAATACTATTGACCATAGTGTAAAATGTAGTACAAATGGAGGGCCCAGTGAGCATATATCTTGGACAGATGGATTAAATTAAATAAATGGATTGTTTGGAGGAAATTCAGTTGCATTTCATAGGATCATTTAATCATAGAGTTGGATCTGCTAGGGACCATGTAGTCCAGAACTTCCCCCTCCCTCTTCATTTCATAGATGAAAATACTGAGGTCAGAGAGGTGAACTAATTCGCCCAAGTCTCTCTGGCTAGAATGTAACAGAGATGTGATCTGAACCCAGCTTCTGACTCTAAATCTAAAACTCTTTCCTTTTTGTCATGGTACTACTCAGTCATCTGAAGTTGAACTTTGAATCAAAAGTAGATATTTTAGAACATCCATAGTCTTCTAATATTGCCGTGTGGGTATGAATCATAAAACACCACAATCTCCTTGTAAAAATTTTAGATGGTTTAAAGTACAATGGACAGACAAATGACTCATTTTTGGTGGTCAAGAATTATTATCCAAGAGCATTAGTCCTAAAGCTAATGTTAATTGTTTGTACAAAAAATCAATTACAGTAATTTTCACTGTAAGATTTTTTCCCTAGTTCCATATTTATATGGTGGATTCAACTGAAATTCAGTAGATATAAGGTGGCAAAAATATTGAGGTGAAAGTACTATATTTGAAGTACCTGGTATGAATCCTGGGTATTGCTAGTTATGACTTATGTGACCCTAGGAAACTCACAAATTGTCCAGGTCTTAGTTTTCTCATTTGTAAAATAAAGAGTTTGACCTAGATTATCCGTAAGGCCCTGTCTATCTCTAAATTCTATGACCTGCATCATCTACTTCCTATAACAGTGATGATTTTCTCTAATTATGACCAAAAATCCTTAACCAAAGTATATTATGATTAATCTTGATTTTGAGACATGACAAGTGACCTGGAAATTAAACAGAATTAACTCGATGCAGACAGTCAATTATTGGTTATTCTGGTCAGGGAAAAATTCTCTCCTCTTCTCCCTTTCCCTTTCTCTCTCTTTCTTACTCCTAAAAATTTGGGGACATGAAAGATATTCATGGAAGTTTAGATTATTGTAGAGCAGAAAATAAAATGGATTTGCTATGACTCTGATATAAAGGAATATACAGATTTGAAAAGCAGATAGTTAATATTTTGGAGGGTCATTCTTCAGTGTACCTTGTCACTAAGGATTTACTCCAGGCCAAACACTATCTTCCCACATGCTTGTGACTGATTCATTTTTTTTTCTTAAAGAACAATTCTGTGGATTTTGGTTTCTTCTAAAGAAGTTTTCTTATTGCACTAAATATTATTTCTAGAAATAACTTGTCCATTTATACTTTTATAGAGGCATCAAGGTTTCTATCTATGCTATGCTACATACAGAATGTCCTAAAAGCCTTAGCTATCAAAGATTAAACCTCTTCTTCTTAAACTATATATCCTCTTGGTAAAGCTCATTTAGGTCAGACCTCTCCTGAGCTTTCACTACTTCTCTCTTAATATTTAGGAAAGGCGAATAATTTGCCATCTCCCCCCACCCAATAAAACAAAACATAAAAGGTGGTGGTGGGGAACACTGCCAGTAAGAAGTTGCATGAAAACTTTTTGGTTCCAGCATATAACTGTAAACTTGGTGTGAATGAATCGCTGATTACCTATTCTGTATTTTGGAAGGATTGTAATAATCCATACATATAGTAAACTATGTTAACCATTTCACTGAGTATCTGATTTAGCTCTTTTTCCCTCCCATGCAGAAAGACTCTTACTTTAACAAAAATAAGCAAACAAATCACATTTAACAAACACTGTAAATGATATGAGTGACATTAAAACATCTGGAAGATGTTAGACACTGCATCAACTCTAAACACAGAGCACATTATATCTGATTTTCTTAATGAGAAGAAAAAAAAAAACACACCTAGATAGTGAATGTGTTACTCAACATAACCCTGCAGTCCCTGTCCCAGAATTGATAAAGTATCTGAGGGAGCCCCGTTGGCAGATTCCAGAAGTGAGGCTATCTCAGCCTTCTGCATGTGTGGCATGTGGTGAGCCAATCTAAAAACTCACATCCCATAAATCATAGGTTCCCAACCCTCAATACTTGTCCCCTTTCAGATCTATGGAACAAAATAATACTGTTTACTCTCTTCTTCCAAGGATGCCTCATTAGTTAATAGAACAAATTAGAAATTTCTGGAAACTTCAAATAAAATTATAGGATTTAGGTATATAAGTATACAGTGAAAAGGTTATCATTGTATAGTACACAAAGAATAGAACCTTACATGGGGTAAGGGACCAATAAGTGTTTATTGAACAGATGAATGAATGAATTGCTTCTTCCAGACACCTTGGAGAAAAATTTGAAATATAAGCCATTGTAAGTGGCTAAAAGATGTGATTCTGGATAAGATAATATAAAAGCTCACCTATCAGAGCCTTTGAGGGAGATTACAGGATTCCACAGAGAGGAAGATGGAGGTGACAGCCAACAGTTATCCATGATGTCTTAGGTACTTAATAAATGTTCATTACATTGATTTGAATTACTGTCTACATGGAAGATTTTTACTGATTAAAATGCTAAAATGTAACTAAAAACTTTGTGCTACAAGTAAACCTCATGTGAAAATACATTATTCTATAGGTATGAGTATCCAAGTCTTCTCAGATATCCAAGTCAATCCATTTCCCAAGCCCTTCTCCTAGGAATCTGTCACATATGAGGACCCTTTTTTGAACCATTTGAATATTTTCTCCCCCTGTTTACATTTATGAGATAATCATTCTCTGCCTTGCGTGGGCACACCTATTCTAAACTAGACCAGAGCCTAGAAAGGGAGAAACAGCTGTGGCAATGATGCAGAGAAAAGGGAATTTACCCTTTCATAAACTCCTTAAATGTCTTGGTTAAAAATTAAGAGGATTCCGGATGGGCTTTGGAGTGGAAAAGGAAAAATTTCAATTTTCCAAATTACTCATCCATATTGTCACAGAATGGAGGGGAAGAACCAAATGGACAAGAATTAGATTGAACAAGCCTCATTTTCTGTTCATTTTTGTTATCCCATTTGGGTTTTGCTTAGGGAATGAATAATGACACTTAGAGAATGTGGAATTCAATTTAATGAATGGGAAACTGAAAATAAATGTCAGGAATGTGCATCCTTCTGAAGAAAAATGGCCCAGCTCCTTACAGTAATTAATTTCTGAGTTAACTGAATTTTATATAAAAAAGCATACTAAATTCTCTCAGATCCTCTAGAAATAGCTCCATGTTGGGACAGCCATTCTATATATATAGAAATCTTACCACATTAATATAATTATTATTATAAATGTGATAAAATTATGGAAGAGAGCATATCTGTCAATTCAATAAATGCTTATGTGTCTGTCACATAAATATAAGAGTAATCCATGGAAATAGAATTTTTTCCTATAATTAAGCAATCCCAATTATGATACTCCAAACAGATTTTTCAAGCAATTCAGAATACGAATTATTCATTTTAAAAGTTGTAAACCTAAAAGTATCTTCAAATTAAAAATGGAAAGCCATATACAAATCAAACTTTATGAAAATGATAAGATGATTTAGGGTAAACATTCTTATTAAAAAGATGCTCTAGGGTTTAAAAATCTCTCTCTTGAACAAAGACTTTTTAAATTTGTATTTAAATGCTGAGGTAGAGAAGTCAAATCCACAAAGTCATTACGACTGTTGCAAAAGAACTTGGCATTACATAACATTCTTTGAAGGCACCAGCATTTTCATTTCCAGTCTGTTACCTCTATTTTTTTCCTCTTGCCTCAAATTTGCATATTTACAACAAATCCCAGCATCTATAATGGGATATCACTGCCAAGGACAGGTCTCTGTTGGCATGTAGGTAACAATGCACAACCTGCCTCTGATCTCCTAAATTTTGCTAAGTGAGCCTTTGATTCTTATAACCATTTTTGCAGTCTTGATTTTAACATTAGGTGGTCCAGGAAGGAAAACATGACAGAGATTTTCTTCTCCATCATGGGAGCTACCCTGGAAACAAGATGGTTCATTCCCTAATCCTGAGACCCAAGTCCTCATTTTTTTTTTTAGATTTACCTTGATTTCAATCTTGGCGTTATTATCAAATCCCAACATTATAGGGTTCAGTCAGATAAAGATATTCTAGAAAAATATGACTAGAACAATCATGATTGAATATTAACACTAATAAGACATGTAGACACTTTGCAGGTTTGCAAAAATGCTTTCCTCAAAACAACCCTGTGTGATAGTACCATTGTTATCATTTTAATTTTACAAATGGGGAAACTGAGGGTCAGAGAGGTTGTGACTCGCTCATGGTCATACAATTAGAGAGTGTAGTATTTGAGAACAAATCCCAGTCTAAAGCTACATCACCCTGTCTCAAAGAGAACATTTTTGAGCGTAGCATGCTACCAACGGAGATTTACTATATATAGAGTATGTGTATATAACTCTTCATTCGATCAAGATGAATTTGGGTAACATGTCCATAAGCATATTGGAATGAAAAAGACTTTTTAAAGAAGTATTTAAAGAGTTATGAAAATAAATATTCTACCAACTAAACACCAGAGCCCTGGAATACAAATCAGAAGATGTGAGTGTCCCAGTACCACTTTTTCCACTCACTAGTTGTGTGCCATTAGCAAGTCATTTAATTCTCTGCTCTCTCCCCATTTTCCTTGCCTGAAAAATGAAGAGGCTATACCAAATGCTCTCCAAGGTCCTTTCTTCTTCAAGTAATTTTTAATGTAAGAATGAAAATTAGTTATTTTCAGAGATCAGCTTTTATGTAGCTTTAGCTTGTATGGTCTTCGAGAATGAAGGACAAACAAAACACCAAATGAAAGCCCAAGCTACTAAAAATAAAAACTACAAAATATATGGTTATCCAATACAACATAAAGACTCAATGGGAAATTTGTGTGTATTTGTGTGTGTGTGTGTGTGTATGAATGACTTCTATTACTAAAATTGAAATCAAATTCTTAAACTTTCAAAAACTTGTACTGTTGATGGTTGTTACCATAAACCACTCTAGAGAACTAGTGAATGCTTAAAAAGTTATTTCATGACCAAAGGTAAGATGCAGCATTAAGAACAGAAAGGCAAATTGTTGAACTAATTCTATTGTAGTCAAAATACCTGAGGATTAAAACGTGACTGTAAAAAGAAAATGGATTAGTAAAGGAGCAAATGACATGAACCCAAAAGGCTTTTTAAGATACATTTTATAGCATTACAATTTCCAGGGCCAATTTCAGTCAAAGTGGAAGTGTTAAGTTACAATGGAAAAACTCCTCGGAGGAAAAACTTTTACATCAGCTTTGATTTCCTCTGCATTTTGAAAATTCGTAATAAATTAAGCAGCATAATAAAGGTCATTGTGCAGAAAACAACAACTCAGGAGAAAAAATGAGAACATTGAACACATCCATGCTTCTGTAACTCAGTCAATGTCAGACCTAATGATTTCAGTAACTAAAGATGATAAACAATTTTACCACTGGGTTCCAAGTACTAATTAAATATGGTTCAGTTAAACAATACTGTTTGCAAAGGCTAATAGAATAAATATGGCAGACGAGGGGAAAAAAAGATGTGCTTTATGAACTTGTGAAGATTTTGTTTTGAGTAGGAGGAACTTTCTTCTTTAACCCAAAATACTTAGAGCACTTTGTGAAGACATTTGAAAAATGCTGATGTTCAAAAAACATTTCCCATGTACTTTAGACTTCCTACCATTTAAATTTCTAAAATTGTCAAATATCATAGCTTCTTAAACTGTCTTCAGCTGCCTCCTCTTAACTCCCCCCAAATACCGTAAGTCAAAGGAAAGGTTAACTCTAAAGTTTAGCTGCAGGAAATAAGTATTTTACGAGTATGCAATTCATTCTTCCTTTCAAAACCCCTACTATTATGCTTTCAAGAATTGAAGACATTTTACTTTAAACATTTGCTATAGTGGAACTTAAAGGATAATGCTTTAAGGATCTACAAATAATGCATTTAAAATTACTATTCTGAATTTCAGTGTAACTATTCAGGTGGCTTCTACAGTTGACTAAGTATTGCCCTTAAGCTCAATATTCCCGCCCCAAAAGAACCAAGCAATGGGTTTTCTAGACCTATCTTTCAGGGAGAAGGGGAAAATACCTACTGCAATTATTTGGAATCCTCCTCCTTTCAACACTGACATCATTTCATAAACCTCGGAATGCCAAGGTGACCATTTCTCAAAATCCAAACAAGTATCATAAAAACTATCTCAGAGGAGAAAGAGAACTGATTTACTCAGCTTGACAAATTCTGAGCCTGTTCTAGGGAGGTGCAGTAATGTCTAGCCTCGAGTGGCTTACCTACAGAGTAGAGAGCTGTATATAAAACAACTCATTTTGCATTCTCTCTCCAGAGGGTAGAGTCAACAGAGAAAATCTCTAAGAAATCACATGCTTGAACTTAGCATTACTCTGCACTTCAAGGCTGACAGGAGAGCTCTAGCAGAGAAGAAGCACTAAGGAAAAATGCCATTAGAGCTGAATGGGAAAAGTAGGAGAAAGAGGCTAGGAGGGAATAGTCTATTGAATTGCTATAATACAGGCTTTCTAGTAGCCTAGCCATTTAAAACGGGAATAACTTTTACAAGGGAGGTTGAAAGATCATACTTTAGGCTGCACACCTATCCCTATTTCTTTAAATTCCAAAGCATTTATTTGCTATTCCACCCCTTTAGACACTTAACTCAGTTACCATCAAGCACTATGACCTGTTCCCTATGCATAAGGTCCATTTCCACATGGAAAAGGTAAGCTCATTGAAAGCAGGGAGTATATCTTGAACTTCTATGTTCCACAAAGTCACAGGGGTGGGGAACCTGTGGCCTTGAGGCCACATGTGACCCTCTAGGTCCTCATGTGTGGCCCTTTGACTGAATCCAAACGGTGAAGTCAAACATGACTGAAACAACCAAACAAGAACAAAAAGTTAATCGCAGTTAGTATCTGTATTTTAAAAGGAATCTTGCCCCAACAAAACATACAGGGTAGTACTAAGGTACATGGAATAATGATACAACATTTTGTCCCTAATGCAAGACATAAATAGAATTTTTAATGAAAAGAATTTAAATGCACAAAATGTCCTCTCCTATAAAAAAAAGAATCTGTTACAGGCATTTATTTTAAAGCTCTCAGTAATATCTGTAGGTGATGAGAGACTGGTAGATACTGACATTCAAAGCTTAATTTTTAAAAGGGGAATATATGCAATAGTATAATAAACATATGTATGTATATGTAAAAAAAAACAAAACTAGAAGTCATTTATTGGCAAAGTTGCTTTAAAGATCAATATTCCTTTTTATGAAAATTCTAGTAAAGATAACCAAAAAAAAAATAAAAGGAAAATGACCAATATTGGTGAGGCTGTGGGAAAACAGATACATTGGTGTATTATGAGTGGACCTAAAGATGGGTGTAGTCATTTTGGAAAGAATTTGTGTCCTTTGACTCAGATATACCATATCTAGGCCTATACCCCAAAGAGCCCAAAGAGATAGTGGAAAAGATCTGGTATGTATAAATATTTATAGTAGTTCTTATGGCAGCAAAATGCTGAAAACTAAGAGGATGTCCAATAATTGAGGAATGGCTCAATAAATTGTGGTATGTAAATGTGATGGAGTGCTATTGTACTGTCAAGAAACGAGAAAAAGATAATTTTAAACAGACAAGGAAACTGATGTGAACTGATGCAGAGGGAAAGGAGCAGAAACAGAAGAACAATTCATATGACAACATTAATATTTAAAATATGAACCATTTGGAGGACTCATAAACTAATAAAGAATGAAATGAGCAGAACCAAGAGAAAAATTTAAACAATTATAATGACCCTGTACAAATGTACAACTTTTAAAGCTATAAGAACTGTGATTAATATAATGACAATCCATGATTTCATAGGACCAGTGATAAAACATGTTATCCATACAGAGAGGTGATAGATTTGGGGTATGTGAAATTACATATGGGTATATATGTATATGTGTATATATATATATACACATGTATGTGTATATGCATGTTTATGTGTATGCAAGTATATATGTGTATATGTATGTGTGTATACATACAAATATATTTGCATTCAGCCACTGGGAGAATTTGTTTTGCTCGACTATGCAAATTTGTTACAAAAATTAGTGTTTTTATTTTAATGTGGTAGGGAGTTGGAGGAAGAGAAAATAGATGTCTGCTAATTTAACATAAAAAAATCAAAACTTGTCTTAATTATATGTTACATTCATTGCCTTTAGAATAAAGTATAAACACTTCTGTTTGGGTTTTAAAGCCCTTCCCAGTTTGGTTGCGGTCTACTCTCTCAGACAATTATACATAATTTCTGTCCCTTCCACACTGACCCACTTGCTGGTCCTTGTGTACAACATTCCATCTTTTCCTTGCCTGCCTTTTGCAAAGGCTATGCCCCTTGCTCAAAATGGTCTCCTTTCTTGAAACTCCTGTTTCCCATCAAGGCTCAATTCAAGTGTTATCTTCTTCAGAGCACCTTTCTTGATCCACTCAGTTGTTAATATCTCTGCCAAAACACTGTACACTTTATAATATATCCTGCATTCATTTATCTGTGGACATGTTGTATATCCCCAGTGGAATATAAGGTCCTTGATAGCAAGAACTGACTTATTTTGATATGTGTATCTCCGACACTTGACGCAGTGCCTGGTAGATAATAGGTGCTTAGTAAGTGCTTGTAATTAATTGATTGATTGGTAATACTGTGTTGGGGAGGGGTGTAATTTACTCTATAGCCTAGAATAAGAAGAACATGTATACCTGAAAGTAAAGATACCATTCCCAAATTCCTGAAAACATTGTTTTCCTTTGATTGTCCGTCTATTTCTAGATGAGCTTTGAATAAATCTTCCATGTTTGATGTTGTCTTTGGATAAGGCCTGAGGCTCTCTTTCCTGAAATTTTTGGAACCAATTATCTTTAAATAACATGCTGGGTGTGGCCAGAGTTTGTTTCAATTTAGGTAGGTTGATATTTTCCTTCAACTATTTGAGACTTAGTCCATTTTTGGTAAATTTCCAGAATAAATCTTCAATCTTTCTTTTACATGGGGTAAAGTTTTAGTTGTAACTACTGGGAGAGATGGTACTTCTGGCAGACATAGTGAATGACTGACCTCTCTTTGTTTTCATAGTGATAAATATATAGTTAGCAGAAGGCTGGTAAACAAAATATCCCCCTCTTCCCCCCCCAAAAAATCTCCTCGGCACATTTGGGAAAGCACGTAGTTCCACGAAGACACATTCAATTCTGAGAAGTGTACTTATTCCCACAGCATTACTACAACACAAATAGATCTTTTTTGGGGGGTTTTCCCTTCCATTGAAAGGACTACAACTCCTAACGCTATCTTTTTACTCATGTTATTTCTGTGAGTTTCACCTGATGCCATGTAAAACAGAATTACTACATTTTCTTTTGTGTTAATATAGGGGGGAAATCAATAGAAATCACATATTTACTGGTGGGTTATCCTTTAATGATGTTATCATTTGGGATGTAAAAATTTTAATGTCTATTAAAATTTGTTTTTAACAATATGCCTTCCTTATGATTTCACTGGTTAGGAAGCAATATGGCATGGTGGACAGAGATCTTAGCCTTAGAATCGTGAGGAGCTGATTTCAAGCACCACCTCTCACATACGCTGGCTGGAAGGCTCTGGGCAAATCACTTAACCTTTCAATGTCATAGGCAACTCTTCAAGACTGTAAGTTGTAGGATGGGGACAGATTTTCATTGCTAGAGGTTGTCTTTCATCAGGAACTCCCTGTTCTGGTGAAATCTTTGTTAGTGATGGCAAGTTTTTTTTTTTTTTTAATACACATCATTTGATGTCTCATCATTCATCATAATGGCAGTCTGTTTTAAAAATGTGGGTAAGAAAATTTCCACGTGAAAAGTGACATTGTTCTTACAGCAACTCAATTAGCTTAGAATCATAGAAAGGACAAAACTTTTGTTTCTTGAGAAAATTGGAAATTTTTGTATATCATCAAAATGACTCATTCAATAAATTATCTAATTATCAATTGAATTTAAAGAGTTTTTTCTTTAAAATATTTTATTTTTCATTTTATTTTATTTTAGTTTTTATTTATTTTATTTTATTTTTATTTGCATTTTAAAAACTAGTGGAGCTTACATTTTTATTATTTCATGCTTACTAATATATTTTCTTTATGAACTATGATAGTTTAATCTAGGATTACTGCTTTTTGTCATTATCCTTTCAAATTAGCTTTTTAAAGTAAAATATGGTATGATGTTGTAAAATGGATGGTCATTTATTTTTAAGTAAACTTGAACAATATTGTGGTGGCTTAATTTTTGTAAATGGTGAAACTACTGCATTTCTAGCCACTTGTGTTCATTCCATATAGAAAAAGTCTTTGGGCTTACAGGAGTTTGTCACATTTTCATTTGATTTCCAAAGAAGAATTCCTTCAATATACCTCGTTCCTATTCAGTAGCTATCTATTGGTCTGGCCTGACAATCTTGAAGTCTTTGCTAAAGTAACATTTGCCTCTTACATCTCCCTGGCGTTCCATTATGGACACTACATCTCCCTGGCGTTCCATTATGGACACCTGCTGCTGGTAATTACAGGCCTGTCTCCTACCCACTTCCCCTGTTTTATGTCAAGTCAAGATTCAGTCTGCTTGATTACAAACAACTACCAGTAAAAGCACACTGCACAACTCCCTGGGTAATTATGCAGGACAAGTTAGCTTTGTGTTTAGCGAAGTCTTAACAAAAAGAAGCATTTACTTCAACATTTCTTCTTTGTTGGCTAATATAACATAATCCAGAACACATTTTAGTTACCTTATGAATGGCTAAGTGAATTTTTAATTAAATAATATTTAGGATGACATACTATTTCCTAGTCTGAAGAAAAACAGTTTCAAACCAAAGATAATACATTTGTCCTTACCAACAACTTCCAGACAGTAGACAATTACAGAGAAGGCATATAGCACACAATCAAGAGTATGTATAATCTGTATTCTGAAATTGAATATTTTTGTCACCATGTCCCCTCAAAAATGACTGGCTTACTTTGGGCTAGGTGAAAATAGAAAAATTAGACATTTTAAATATTATTATGAAAGACACTTCCACAAGAAGATTTCTAAGTTGATCTCATAGCCTTGAAGGTCCCTTCCAGCTCTAAAATTATGTTCCTATTTGGTGATCATAGCCAATGATCATCTTGATCCAATGTTCAAAATGACAAAACCCCAATGAGATGATGCTTTTGTATTGGCATCATATCTACGGAACTTTTTCTTCCTTCTCATTTTGGGCTGTTTTGAAGCGGCCAATATTGATGAGACACAATGACATCAAAACTACTGAAACCACTTGAGTTGCTATTTTTGACCACTGTGTGTACCATTTAGTAATTTGGAGTTATTAGGGCTTCAAAGTATGAGACCAACCCAACAGTCTGTAGGTTTGTGCTTTTCTTTCAGTGGGGTTAAAGAAAGGACAGAGGTTCCTCGTCTTCTGGACATCATAAAAAACTGTCTGGCATTCGTCCTTACATCTGTTCTGCCTGTACTTCTACAACTACTTCCATTAATTCTCAAACTTTTTGGTTTCAGGATTCCTTTACAATCTTAAAAATGAGAATCCAAAAAGCTTTTGTGTATGTGGGTTATATCTGTTGATATGAACTATGTTGGACATTAAAAAGTCTTCACATTATTATAAAAATCATTTTAACCTTGCGGACCCCTTGAAAAGGTCCTAGGAATGACAAAGATCCCCCAAACCCACTTGAGAGCTGCTACACCATACTCACTCCATGTTGTGACATCTATAATCAGTAACTTTTAGAGACTGATACCAAATAAATATCTTTGTGATTACACAGCAGACATTTCCAAAACAGTTTGGATTTTAAAAAAAACCCAGAAATTATTTGTTTTTCAGAAAATAATCAGCAAAAAATCTGGGAGAGAGGATTAGAGCTACATAGCATTTTTCTTCTAATGTTTGGAGCTCATTGTAAGGTTTTGTTTTCTTTTTTCCCCTCTTAAATCTTCAAAGAAAAATACTGCAGACCAAATGCTCTTTAAAGCATAAAACCCCAAATAAGGAGGCTTACTAAGTCATTAAAAACATTCTAAGTTGGTCCTGCTGGTTCTCTTAAATGGGATAAGATCTTGTAAAGATAAGAGAAGATTTTCATAATTGTATAGGGGCCAAACCGCACTGTTAATTCCAGAATTCTTGTTTATCTTTCTTTTAAAGTGTAACGTTCCCCATATCAGATCACTTCTTTCTTCCTGGAAAAAATTAAGGAGGAAAATAAAATTTGTGATGTGCACATAATCACAAAAGTATCACAATTCCACCAATCTGATAGTTCCCGAGGATACAGAAAACGTCGGAAGTAATTCTCAAAGATCATCATCATTGATTTCATCATCATGTTATGGACACAGGACCATCCTTGAACTATCCTTGACTGCTTCAGCATCTTCTGCAACAGATGTTTTCCTATCCCCTAATTTTGATTTGCTTCTTAATAAGTTTGTTTATTAATATTCAGAGATCCTTTTTATTTCTTCTGGATTTAAATGGAGCAATATGACAGGCTCTCTCATATTCCAAGGCAAGAATATCATGTATAAAGTTGTTAGTATATGTTTTGAAAAAATAAGATAGACAAAGCAAAAGGTCACTAAGAGAGGGTCTACTCGGAGAGTAGAAAAACACCAACTCCATGTAGATTCTCCCCAACTGAACACTTTTATTTATTTACTTCTACTTAAGCATATTTAAACCTTATACACCAGCAGCTAAAGGTTCCTTTCCTCCTTTAAATTCATCTGAAAGCTGGGCCAAAAAGCTGGACCTGTGTTATGAGGAATTCTTCTTTCTCTTTCTTTATATGTATGTTTTAAATAACATCTATTTGTATACACCCAATCACATATGTATAGATGTATGTATACCTACAAAGGTAAGCCACATATTAAATGCCAACTAAAGTCTATGAAAGGAAAGAGAGCCATTAATTTAATTGCATTTCTATTTATGGCATCATCTCATAAGTAAGTGCTTATTGGTACATGTAACAACTTGCGCTCTGATTAGGAAATTTATGTCTTACATTTTCATACCAGGGAACCAAGATTTATAAATCTTTTTGATATAGTAATACTTCAGAATGAATCAAGATTTTGATTAAAAAAAAAAACCTTACCTTTGAAAAAAATATAAACAGAAACCCAATGAATATACTTGCTGATTGTTCTCTGCTGTTTTAATATTATATCATTATCTATGCGACATATGTATGTCCTTATGTATAAATATATGTAGATGTATACATCTTCTCAGATGTTTTGTCTTACCTAGATATTCTGCATTGAAAATCTAGTATAGATGGAAGGAAAAAATCTAAATCTTTGTAACTGAAGACTAAACTAAATTTTACAGAAATTCAAAAAAAGTTGCCACATAAATTTAAAATTGTTTGTGATTTAATGTGATGTAACATTCAGCAAATCTTTAGAATTATAACTTTTACCTATTCCTTTGAGCCTGTCCCCTTTCATCCCTTCCAGGGCTTCACTCCATGGACTATTTCTTCTTCCTTTCATTTAATCATTCATTCTCTAATTGCTCCTTCCCCTCTGCCTACAGACATTCTCAGGGCTCCTCCATCCTAAAAATCCCATCCCTTGATACTGCTCTTCCCTCTAGCGAGCATCCTAGCTGTGTTCATCTTCACTACTACGTATCTAAAAAAAAGGAGCATACTCGCAATGCATCCATTTACTTACTCATCACCCACTTACTTCTTAAGCCCCTATGATTTAGTTGAAATTCCCTTCATGCTATTGAAATATGTCTCTTTCAGGTCATCAGCAACATGTTTACTGCCAAAGAAAATGGCTTCTCCTAAGCCTTTATTCTCCTTGACTGTTTTTTAGCATTTCACACCAGTGACCACCTCTCCTTCTATCTAATTTTTTTTTCTTTCTTTTTTACTGACACAATTCCTTCCTAATTTTCCTACTGCCTCTAACTGCTCCTTCTTGGCTGCCTTTACTGGTTCCTCTTTGTCTTCTTACCTTCTAATTTAAGGTATCTCACAAATCTCATATATTGTGTGGTGTGTTTTTTAAAAAAAATCCCCTTTTTTCTTGATTGTAAAAGATATGGAGACTGATTTTTCTTCTTTTTAAAATTATTTATATATAGCTGATTTTTTTGATATATAGTCTTCTGTTCTTTTTTCCTTCTCCTTCCCCCTTCTCTTCTCTCCTCCCCTCCCCTCTCGCCTTCCCTCCCATTCTCTTCCTTTCCATTACCCTCCCTTCTCTTCTCTTCTCTTCTCTTCTCTTCTCTTCTCTTCTCTTCTCT
>NW_020954599.1:3786349-3879618 GCF_900497805.2 Vombatus ursinus | reverse complement strand
TCTTCTCTTCTCTTCTCTTCTCTTCTCTTCTCTTCTCTTCTCTTCTCCTTCTTTCCTTTCTCTTCCCTTCCCTTCTCTTCCTTCCCCTTGCCTTCTCTCCTCTCTTTTCCTCTTCTTTCCTCATCTCCCTTGACAATCTCATTTATAGCTTCAGATGACTATTAGAACTGTATCTTCAGTCTCATTTTGTCTCTTATGCTCAAATTCCATAATTTCAACTGCCTGAGAGACATTTTCACCTGTATGTCTCTTCCACTCCTCAAACTCAATATGTCAATTGACAAAACTATAATCTTCCCTCTAAAACCTCATTTTCCTCCTAACTTTCCCATTTTGTGTTGATGGTCACCAGCTTAGAGTTATCCCTAACTCTTCTTCTTCCTTCATTCCCAACATCTAAGAAGCTGTCTCAAGCCTTGATAATAATATATCTGAAATACTTCTCTCATCCCCTTCTTTCCAATCACATTGCTATCATTATAACTTAGTCCTTAACTAAGTCTTAGCTAGAGTATTTTAAGAGCCTGTTTATTGGTTGTTTATCTGCCTCCTTTCACTCCCCTCTCCAATCCATTCTTCACACTGATGCTACTTTATTCTGACAGTCTTCCTAACAATCACATCTAATAAAGTCACTTATGTGTCTAAAAAAACAAACAAACAAACCTCCAGTCATTCTTTATTGTCTGCTGAAAAAAATAAAAGGAAGGAAAATAACTTCTTTAGCCTGGCATTCAAAGCCCTCCACAATCTAGATCAAAAATATCTTTCCATCTTTACTCATGAAATTACTCTTTATTCCTTTTATATTTCAGCTAGATTATTAAAAAAATCCCTCTTATATTTCAACCTGACTACATCTTATCCTCTTCCACATTCAGAAACGTCACTTCTAAATAGAGGAATAAGGAGGAAGTTGACCCCTAAGTTGAACTTAAAAATATGCTACCATTTGTGGGTCCTAAGTAATATCTTCTCATGCAGATATTCCAACAAATGAAAGACCAGGTTTTGTCATTTTCAGATCAAGCTCATACCAAAGTTATATGATTTGAGGATATATCTCATCCTATACAATAAAAAATCTCTATACACTTACGTGTGTAATTAGGACAAAAGTTGGGGGATTTAAAAAAAAACATACAAATACGGTTTGTCTATTTATATTCTTTCTCTAAGAAACTGATGAAATGTCTGCAATGAGTTAAGAGAGCATAATTTTGCACTATAAGTGCAATGATATAATAGGAATATTCTTAATTTGTGAAGGCTTCCTCCATATTATAAATGTACCAAATCCACGGAAATCCCCAGGAAATCATGAATGTAATTTTAACATGGGGAATGGCACAATTTCCATAAATCAAGATAAATAAGAAGAAATTATTCTTACAAATGATCTTGAGATTTTTTTAATGGTTCATTTCTTGTAAATTAACATGGTGTTTCCTGAGTACCTAGGCAGCCATCACTAGGCAACGTCAAGCAAGAAACCTTGGAGACAAAGGATAGTAATGGGCAGAATTCTACCTGAAATAAAGCAGTGCTACTGCTCCCCAGTCACAGTTTTCGAGCAACTGAGAGTGGTTAGATTTCTAATTTGGAACATTTTTCATAGCCTCTCAGATCTAGCAGAAATCTATGAGTATACATCTGTGCATGTGCACAAATAAAGATGTGATGCAAGATGCATGGCTAGCTGTCAATAAAGAAATCTTCTAAACCTTTCCTTCTTATAAAGGACTAGAAAGAACAATGTTATTGAAACTTTCCTCTAATAGTCATTATATAAAAAAAGTCAATACTCCTAACACATACTTTTAGGAAAATCTTTTCAAGCTTATACAAATATGCAGATCAAAAATTAAGGTCAAAATTAGTTTTGCTTTTGTCTTTATGGTGTCTTTTCAAGGAAATAAGATTCTGCTCCTAGTTTTTAGAGGCATAGCAAAAAAAAAAAAAATCAAAGGTTGGAAAAGTTTCAGAAAAGGCTTTAGGGAAGTTTATCCTAAAAGTTTTTAGGACTATAATGCTGTGGTTATCCAGCTCTCATCTGCCCAGCACACTCTTGTTAGCACCAACATAATTCAATTCCATAATTTTCCCAGTTCATAAATATGTACAAATTTATTGCATGGCTGCATACAATGATCTTCCCTTTTCATCTTCCAATAAAATTAAGTGTTGTGCAACAGAAAAGGAAAAACATATGGAAAGGGTCACTTTCAACTCATGTTTTAGACTTCAAATGCTAACGTGGATTTAGAGCTAAAAATCAAAGCTCACTGATTGAACTGAACTGAGACATATTTTCATCTGTTATTAATGTTTGAGTTACATGTAAGAGGGACCAGATTATTCATCGAGTTCCCCATGCAATATGTTGTTAAATGAAATTTTGGTTGGTAACATAATTGTATGAACTATATCCATGAGAGTTTATAATTCATTAAAGACAGGAGTCTACATAAAAACATTTGGTTGAGCTGCAAGGAAAACAGCTCGTGGACCCTTAGCACGGCTCGATTTCTTTAGACATTTGCATGTGAAAATCTGTGAACACTAAACAGTACTATTTCCATTGTGAAGAAACCACTAACATCATATTTAAATGCTCCTTTTCAAAGACAAGAAAAAGAGAACATACCCAGTATACACTGCATACACAATGACAAAAATGTAATTTAAGCATTCTAGAACTTTTAAAAAGCATCAATTTAATAGAAGGGAACTGAATAAAGTAACCCAAAGTCATAAAAAGGCAAACCTCAAGGGTAAGGAAGGGTATTTGTTTCCATTATGAATCTCTATGTGATACTTTCCCCTAACACTTACTCAGGTTGTGTACATAAGAAGGGAACACCCCACTTGTTACTTGTACAGGGTTTCACTAATGGATGGATAACAGAAAAGGGAAGGGAGGGGGAGGTTATTGCAATACTTCACAGTAGTTGTGAAGATGACAGTAACTGATTAATGACTTACTACCCCCTTCCCTGATCTCACATGAGCTTGCTCAACAAGCCTCTGTCTGTCTACCACAAAGGCATCATAGATGTAGAACAATATCTTTTTTCATATGATGCTTAAAAGTAATTTGCAAAAGATGCCAAGTGCCAGCAACATTTAGAGATCGAACCACCTATAGTAAGATTCTAAAATCTACTGTAGAAAATAGTTTAATGCTTCAAAATTTACTTCGGTGTGACTTTTGGGGGGAGAAAATGCAAAATTTCACATTTCTATTATGCTTCTTTTAATTCTAAGATATCATTACTTTCAGAAGTATCTGAGGCAGAACATATTAATTTACTTGGAAAAAACAAAACCTTACCCATAGTAAGTCCTAGGTCTCATAGACACACAAACACAGAAGGAAATTAATGATATTAATTTCACATATGGAAAGACAAGTCACTCCATAGGCAATGATTTAGCAATCTTTTTTGGTTTTAAACCATCTCTTTGAAATTAAAGCCCTCCACAATGTATCTTCCATCTACCTTTTCAGTCTTATTTCCTCTAGTTTTCTGTCATTCATTCTCCATTCCAGTCCAACTGGCCTACAAATCCTTTCTTATACGCCAGATTCCATTTTGCACCTGTGTGCTTTTATTCAGGTGGCCACCCACATTTGTGATGCGTCCCTTTCTCATTTCCGGCTCTCTAGCTTCCTTCAAAGCAGAGCTCCTATGCCCCCTCCTACATGAGACTTTTCTTGAATGCCTTAGTTGGCCTTGGTGTCTGTATCTTAAAGTTACTTGGCATTATTTTGTCCATATTTCACAACTATTTACTTGCATATGCGTCATATTCCCCTTGGTGGAATGTAAGCTCCCCAAGGGCAGGGACTCTTTCATTTATATCTTCAACCGCAAGCAAAGGGGCTTACACATAACATGAACTTAATAAATGCTTCTTTAATGGAATGTTAGTGCAACATAAGGTAGACTTTCATAGAAGCTATTGTTCTGTGAAATGTCTCAGCACATTTAATTTTTCCCATTAATACAACCTCAAAGTTCTTCTTTTAGATCTTGTTGTTACACAAATCTTCATGTGAGTTTTATTACAAACCTATGCTTGTTTAGCAGGATCCTAACTGCTACTATCAGATGACATTTGCTTTCCTTAATGTACATAGTTTTAGGGGAAAAAAACATCCCAGAATTACTCTTGCTACATTACATGAAAGAATTCTAGTGTCCATGTAGCTGACATGGCATCAGCTG
This sequence comes from Vombatus ursinus, assembly GCF_900497805.2. NCBI lineage: Eukaryota > Metazoa > Chordata > Mammalia > Diprotodontia > Vombatidae > Vombatus > Vombatus ursinus. The sequence goes on along the minus strand of NW_020954599.1, from coordinate 3,875,386 downwards.
CTGTTTAAACTGGGCTTAGCTAATGGACTTTTAATGTCAGTGGGGTTATCCGTAGTTACTGGCTATTAGCAGGAATGACTCCTTTCTATGAAAATCACTTTTCCTCAAGTGTGCTGTTGGAACATTCCTTCCCTTGATTTAGTGACTGTCACTGAATACAAAACAAACCCTGCAGGCTCTGGAATCTGCTGTTATCTTTAAGGCCCACTTATTAACTTTAATTTGGCATTAAACTGGCAAAATCCCTTTGCAAGATTTAGGCAGGGAATTGGAAAATGTTTGGAGGTACAGTTGAAATGATTCTTTTTGAAGCAAAGTACTACTGAGTTGGTTTTTTTTTTTAATTTATAATGAAAATAACCATAACCCAATTCAAATATGAATGCTACCTGTATGGTACGCTAGCTGAGTGAACTGTTAGGAGTTTTCTGAAATCTAAAATGTCTCGTTTGACCTGGACCATTTCCTGGCCTTTCTTTTGGCTAAACTGGAGGGGAATTAACTAAGGGGGAGTGGTAAGAGCCTTCCTGCCTTTGGCCCTATGCCAAAAATTCCACTTAACTATAAGATCTTAGTCTACTATACTGTATTAGGTGAACTAGAGGATACACAAAATATATATTACAGGTAATCATATATTGTAATATGTAATTATATGTATTACATGATCTCAAAGGTAAATTTAGAGAAAAAGGTACTTCTTTTCTGTATGCTGGCTAAATTCTCAATTTTATTCCCTTAAGCAACATTAAAAAAAAACTCAATGAGCTCATTAAAAAAAAAAAACCACAAAAAAACCTTAACATTGAGGAACCATGGCTGGGCCTAAGGGGCTGAGGTATTGCACTCACATCCTCTTCCTAAGGGGCCCTTTGATTTCACTACATGTCCGGGAGAGGATTCAGTCTTGGGGATAGTCTGGCCTTTAAAAAAAACCTGGGAGGGTGGGCTGAGGGAGGCTCCCTTTCCTCACAAACTCTTAAAATTATTAAATCCACCCCAAGCATCCTGGGGAAAATTACTTATAGCTTAGGTTCAAATCTAGGGTTTCCCCAAAAGGCAGAAATAGAAAGATATTCCATGTATAATAAGAAAACAGGCATGGAATAGGTATTTATTTCCTACACACACACACACACACACACACACAAATGTTACAGTGCAAAATCTCAAAGTGCTTGTTGAAAGCAAGACTTCCACTGAACAAATGACAGAGCTGACTACCATTACAGACAGCTACTAGATCAACGCTCAAAGTCATCTAAATCTAATGGTGTTTGCGGAGTTGCTGATTAGGAATTTCACATTTCACGTCATATGTACATTGTCCAAAAAGCCTTCCAGCACATATCTGTTCTAAAACAGTCAGGCTTGGGCCAATCCTTTTGCTGGTGGCTGTCCTCTCCAAAATCACTGGAGTAGTGCCAGGGGACTCCCATCCTAGATGCCATTCAATTCTATGCCTTGAAAGGACCCAACACCTCCACACCTCAAAATCATAACGGCTGCCTCCAAACCCGGATGTGTCCCTCTTGGGACAGATACTAATTTATCTGAGATCAGAAAAATTTAAAAAAATACATAAAAGTGAAAAAAGTAGCTAAAGGCCTAGGGGTAAGCTTTCTTAGCTGAGTCCTCTTCACTAGCTGTGAGATGGATGACATCATTCTGTTGCCAGGTTGGAGAAAGGCCAATCCTTTTCCATTTCTCAATGGAAATCTGAGTTACAGGATTCTACCTAGAGGGTAGAGGAAGAGCCAGACACAAGCTGAGTCTTCTTTAATGGATACAATTCCTGCTCCTGTCATGAGTTGGTAAGAAAATCAGGTTTTGCCATCTTATACTAAACCACCAAGCCTTCTTGGGCAGTAGCAGTCAGGGAGTTCATTAGCTCTAATGAGATCAAAGGCTGATTCATTCATGTCTCTGAAGTCCCCAGAAGTTTCCAGGAGAGCTTCATGTCTGTGCTCTCTGGGATGGTCTCTTTTATCCAACTCAACCTCCATTATAAAAAGCAGAAAAATAAATGCAATGGGTCAAATCAGAACCAACACAATGTATTTGAGATCTGAGGAATTCAGAGAACAATTAGTATTTCCTCCGATTGGGATTAGAGTTGAACAACAGGTAGCCTAAACTCACCTTTCAATTACTGGGAAAAAAATAAAACAATTTAACTGTTCTCCACATGCACAGGGCGCTTACAAGGGAAATGATATCTGTCCCCAAGTTACAGTGTTTTCTCCAAAGAGAATAAAAAGGGATAGTCATGCATGAATATTGAGAACAAGGTATCAAAGTTCATGCATGTTTGAAAAGTTGCATTTTTTCCTCTGGTCAGCAAAATATGTACTACAGATCAGGGGAACAAGTGAAGGTCTGTATAGCACATTTGAAATAAACATTTGTAAAACAATAAGGTCCAATACTTGTCATATCAATATCTGACAATAGGGAAAAATTTGTTCCTTTCAGTAATAATGATATGTCATACATAAGATAATTGCATTAACTATCTGCCAGAAACTCAAGATACTGGACTCACCTATGATTTCATGGAACAAAGTAGAGTATAACATTTGGGATGAAGAGTAAGAGGCAGAAAATGTGTTTCCCTAATCAATGATGAATTGATTTGCCACTTAATTAGCCAAAATTATTTTTTAAAAGGGAAATACACACACAAATAAAAGAAGAAACTCTCTGATGAACATTAAAAACTCTATGCATGCACATACATGTATATAAAGTAACCTATGTTGCCCCTGTCATTTCCTGGAGAAGGTATCTTTGAATATGTGTCAAATGTTCAAGATACGATATATAATTATATAAAAATTTCCTTGTTTTTCTTAAATGTGGAAATAATTTCTTATGAAAAACCTGTAAACTTCATCAACAGAAAAACATTTTAGAAATGTTTTCTAAATACCTTTAGAAAAATATTTTAGAAATATTTCCTTCCCGAAATTTTTGCTTTTGAATTTCTATGCAGTATGTAAGTTAACAGGGCAGGTAGGAGGCAAAATGGTTAGAGCACTGGGTCTGGATTCGGGAAGACCTGAGTACAACTGTGACCTCAGACACTTTCTAGTTGTGTGACCTTGGTCAAATCCTTTAATGTTGCTTGCCTCAGTTTCCTCATCTGTAAAATGAGCTGGAGAAGAAAATGGCAAATCACTCTAGTTTCTTTGCCAAGAAAACCCCAAATGGAGTAAAGAGTCAGACATGACTGAAACAACCGAACAACAACAATGAAGGTTAACACAATTCATTGAAATCTTGTTCTCTGATTTTACTAACTTTTCATTATAAATATTTATATTTAGATACATAAAAGTTGACATATAGGAAGGCTCTCTATTTTCATCCAGGAAGGGTCTTCTCAGCAAATCTGCCAATTTGGTAGAGAAATACAGAATAGTAGATTTAGCAGACATTTTTTGGCAAATTGTGTGGAATTAAGAGACTTGCATAGGATCTCATGGCTATTGAATGTTAGAGGATACATTTGAACCTGCCTTTCCATTTTGAGTCCCGTACTAAAATTTAGCCCATATGCTACTACATAAAATGGCATATCCATATCCATATGCATATATTTACACACATATTTATATAAATTGGTATGCATATTATTGAGAGAAGGTATACTATATGTTACAAAAAGAATGAATTCACAAGATATAGAATTTCAGCAACTTTGACATTAGCCATTTAAGGATAATTGTCCTCAGAACACTTAACATACAGTCCCAGAGAAGGTGCCAAGGATTTTCTAATGTGCACAGTCCTGATTTAGCCAAAGAAACACCTCTGTTTCTACTTACATGTGAGTATATGGTTAAGAAGGGTCATGAGCAGAAAGGCAGAAAGTGGAAATCTAGTCTGAAGCCCCAGGCACCATTTGGAAATTATATGTATCAAGCCTTTAAGGATGATCAGCTGCCTCATGAAGTCAGCAATGTTGGCTTATGCAAACCAAAACATGCCCTTGAAGTTACACGTGGATGTCAGCCTATCAGCTCTGAGAGAAGATTTAGACAAGGAGAGAGGTCCACTAGAAACCTATTTAATTTGTTAACAGAGGGTTCACTGGCACTGAGGCCAATTATGCCATCCACAAATGGAGCTCTTGACTTTGAAGTAAGCTGTCACTGATAAATTTGCAGACTTCATTTAGAGCCCAAATTCAAGTATGGACAGACAACAAACCACTGATATATTTTAACCGACACTAAGTTGGTTAGTGTTTTCCTGACCTGTATCACAGGACTGGCCCTCAATTAGTTTAGTGTGCATAGTTTTGAAGGGAGATAGATGACCTATTCCATGGGCTTTATATATCTAAAGCCACAACAATATTCTTAGAAGACGGGAAGGTGATTGGTGACACAAAAAGTGCTGTGTCACCAACAGGGTGAAATAAGTTCCACCAGAAAATGAGTTATTACTATATGTAAATTCTGTTTTGCTGAGCCCATTTTCCCTGCCTCAGTCATCTTTTAATACCAGGCAGCAGGAACAACTGTAAGATAAAGGCTCAAAAGGAGAGGATTAAGATGGAGAATAAAGTATATCTTGGTAGTATCCAAAGGTTAGGGAAGTCAGCCATGTGAAACCTTTACCTCAGAAACCAAGGGAGTCTCCTGACTAATATTCTAGTTGTGGAAGATGCAAGGGATCAGAGGTCACTTCTAGAATTGGACTAACTGGGAACCAGAGGCAGTGATAGCCAGCCTGGATTATCCAGGATACTAATAGTGAGTTTCAGTCATTCAAGAGCTAAGGGTTAGGACTGGAGACCAGTTGGGTCTGAAGATACTAAGACTAAATCATTGACATCAGGTCACTGTAGCTGTGCCAGTGCTAGCTGGCACATGCATAGTAGGTGCTTAATAAACGCTGATTGACTTGATTTGATCAGGCTAACTTATGAGTCTCCAGGAGCAATGAAGGAAGCAGTTACCCATAAAGCCAGATGATATCCATTGATGGCATCATGTAATGTGTATTTCATATGTAACCTCAGTCTATGATATTATTTACTGCATTTGAACTAGGCACTGCCTGTGATTTGTTTGGCTCATTCCTAAAATCACTTGAGATGAACTCAGTCTATTTAGGAAAAATCACTGAAAGGTTTGTCACATATTTTCTCTTATACTACTGATGGAATTCTAGACTTCTCAAATTAGCATGTCTTTTCCCCCAACCAAAGTAAGAAAAACTCAGGTTTCCTGCTTTCCGGTGCTATATTGTTAATGTATTTTTTTTTTTACATTTTTACATTTTCAGTCAAGGTGAAAGGAAAAATTACTATTACATCACATATCTGAAACCTCCCCTTCTCCCTTTAAGCCCTCTAGTAGACGTTAGAGCAACACATATCATGAAGGTAGATGCACGTGTACGTGTCTAGGAAATTTCCCAATGACCTCTAGGGGACATTCCAAGTAGTCTCGATGATCACATTTAGGTTTTTCAGCATGTTCTGGGATTATATCTATGTATTGCCAAATTAAAGGCACCGATACTTCTATTAGCAACATAGCCCTGTTGAAAATATAAAGTTAATACCAGCTAATGAGACTAATTCCAATAGCAGGTAAACTTCTCAGTCAAAACATATGAAGAATTGAGGAAAGATAATCCAGATTAAAAATGATTCATTTGTTAAATGCCCCATATAAATCAGATCCAGTATCTGCTACTTAGAAATATGACACTTTTCTGGGAAATTTTCTATAACATAATGATAAAAATCAGTGTATCTCATATTGCAAGATATGCCTGACACGCTCGAGCTTTTTGCTTTATTTTTTTTGTTAAACTCCATGTTTCCTTAAATTATTCTGGACACTAATTAATGAGAAATTTAAATTTCTTTAGATATTCTGGTAGTTTTCATGGTAAGTATGGGACTTGCAAATTGCCTACATTGCATATAAAACCACCTTTAAAATCAATGTTGACTTCAATCACAAAGACCTGAAATTGGATATTTTCCATTAGCATATTGATTTACTCTGTTTCAGGTTCTAAATAGGCAATCAAACATTGAAAGCAATATGTATTTTTGTTATTAAATCTGCTTTATAATTATAGAAGATATAAGCCCATTACTAGACATCAAGACAACATTTACACAAAAGTTACATGTCAAAGGGCCTGATGAATAATATTATGATGTAATCCTGATCTCGTATCCTAACTCCAGGGAGCATTTATAAGTCATTGGACTACGTATGTTCTTTTTCAGTCCCTTAAAGCAGTTAGCACAAAACTAAGCTTCTGTATTGTGTCCATTTGGCATACTTGACTGGTAGTGGTTTTGACTGACTGGGAAAAGAAAATGTACTCTCTCTCTCTCTCTCTCTCTCTCTCTCTCTCTCTCTCTCTCTCTCTCTCTCTCTCACACACACACACACACACACACACACACACACACACACACACTCGTCTTGCTCTTTCATTCCTTGCATTTGATCTCTAACTTACTACTAAAAGCTAACACTGGTTCATCATTCCATATAAAATGAAAAGGAAAAAGGCTAATGAAAATGACAGACCAGGTAATTACTGTTTTATCCATAGAAATGCCAAGATTACTGCTTGCTAAACTTGAACACTTCCACTGGGTGGCTACAATGTGTCGATTTAGCAAATAGAAGTTCTGCTCTCTTTACTCAAAGCAAGATAAAAATATAGCATTTGCTCATTATAGAAAGCAAAATTTACCACCCTTAATTAAAATAATATCAAAGAAGAAATCAACATTATGTATTCTCTTTCTGGCTCATGAAAGTATTAAAATTGTGGGGTATTTTTCTTAGTTTAAACACTTCCTATCCTCCCCAAAAAACTTTTTGAATTAAAAAAAGTTATTTGGTACTAGTATAAAACTAACAGTTTTGTGGTTATAATAATTGCAAAGTGCTATAAAACCATAGTTATTTCATTTTATTTAAAAAGTCACCTGATTGAATTTTTCAAATATTTTGAGAGTCTTTAAAACCTTGACTTGAGTGCAGTTAAACTCAAATATCCATATACTATATAGAATATTTGCCTAGATTTTTCCATTAACTTCCAAGTGAAAGACTGAATTTAGCTCTAAAAATATCCCATAGTCTCTAAGTAGAGACATTGATTAAACCCCCAAACTTACTGTACTTAATGTCTACATTTTATTTAATTAACAATACCTTTGCTCAAAAACCATTAAAGTATATTTTCCAGTCACTGCCTTTTCTCTTTTATTATGTAGGTTGGCTTAGCAAGTAATTTTCCTGAGTTTTGGAATAACACATTTAGATTCTCAAGCAACTTTCTTGGTAACTAATTTGCAGAAGTCATTTTAAAAAGAAGTCTTTTATTTAGGAAACTAATTGTTATGTACACGCTCTCCCCCCTCCTAATTGAAAAAGAGAAAGAAGATAGTAAATGATGACAACAATTGGACAATGGCTGATCAGAAAATCAATTCAGAAATTGACTAAAAAATGAGAAACGTTAGCATTCACCAATAAACTGGTTAAATATAGGGGAGGTCTTTCTGTTGTTTATGTCCCTCAGTGAAAAGAGAAGATAACACATGCTCAGTTCTTACAAGGCATTTTATGACTTTCATAATGGCTGAGAAATGACATTAGGTAAGGATCTATGACAAAATGATTAATGAAGATAAAGCAATTATTCACATAATATTTTAAAATAAGTAAATGATTGAACAAGACTGGTAACTGGAGCTAAAAGTTGATGGATCAATATCTTATATTAAGATGATTATTCCTGGCTATACTATTTAAGATAAAAATATCTAACTGGCATATCAAGTTAATTAATTCTTACCCCACTCCTCCCCCTCCCCCATAGATACCACTACCACTTTGGCAATGAGATATGGTTGAGTATTTAATTAAAAACTGTATCCTCCAAAGGTTAGACTGTTCACATAGCATACTTTTTCCACACCAAGCAATTTTGAAATGCTTCTTGCGCTAATAATAAAGGGTACACTTAGACAAATCTCCGCACACATGGCTCTTTTATACTTCTCTTTTTAAATTATAACTTTATTTTAATTAGTGTTGGAGTAAACTTTAACACCATGCTCTACATTTGGGTGGTGGTATATGTTTTAAGTAAACAGGAGATTCCATATATTACTTTCTAATCTTCACTTGAAAGCTCTGGGCTGGAACTCTGTTGTTCAGTCATATATACAACTCTTGGTGACCCTGTTTGGGTTTTCTTGGCAAAGACGCTGGAGTGGTTTGCTGTTTCCTTATCCAGCTCAGTTTCCAGATGAGTAAACTAAGGCAAAGAAGGTTAAGTGACTTGTCTAGGGTCATGCAACTAGTAAGTGTCCGAGGCCAGATTTGAACTCACAAAGATGTATCTTCTGGGTTCTATTCACAGCACCACCCTAGCTGCCCAGAACTCTCTTACCAGTGGTAGAAACCCTTCATGAGGGAAGTCACATTTCAGTTTCACTTGAAAATCATTCATTTTTAATTAATGGCACATTTAGAGGAAAATGTCTATTTCACAGTAGCCTGTTTGCCTAATAAAAGTATATATTAAGAAATGTCATGATAAGAGGGAAGACATTTTCAAAATTCTAGACAGTCAAGTAGAGCAGAGACAAAAAGTCTAATAAGAGTTCTGTTTTTATTGGATTATGAAAAGAGTCCCATAGAATGGTTTATATTGAATGTCTTGGACACTAGGAAAGTATTTGGCTCTAGAGTTAAAGAAAAAACAATACCCACTACAAATTATTCAATTAGTAGATTTATTTTTTATGTAATGGAAAAAGAAGCTATTAAAAAACAACACACCCACTGCTGAAGGCCTCATTGCTCCAGTTCAAAAGATGAAGGATAAAGGACCATAACACTAATTCTCTGAGGAAAAACTATTTAAACTAAGTGAAACTGGAGCATTTCTCTATTCTTTTCACTCATGCCCAAAGAAAAGAAAATCCATAAACAATAACAGATCCCGGTAAACAATGAAAATGAAGATGATTCCTATAGATAGGTTTTATAAACTCAGGTAGGAAATAAAGAGGATTTGGGGATTGTGGGGAGTACAGAATCAATTAATCAATAATGAAACACAGTCATAAGTCAAAAGGAGAAAAAAAATTGGCTCAATTGTGGGTAGTATGAAAACATTATTGTGGGAGCTAAATCACAGCTCTTGGCCAAAAAATGACATTAGAAATCCGAGCATGTCACATATTCCAACTCCCACCAAGTAGTGACAGTCATACTTGAACTTAATGTTTATCTGAATTAACATACAAGAAACAAACACAAACATAAATTGAATAGATGGAAATCTATTTATCTGCTCCAATTCCTTTTCTTTTGCTACCTTGCAATGTCTTACTCTTATACTGGAGATTATACTGTAGATTATAAAGTTAACTTCCCTTTGAGGGAATGCACACACATATACTCATATGTAAGAGAATCTTTTTCTTTTCTATATGATAGATAATGTCACCAACCTACTGTCAGTAGGCCATGGGCTTTGTGTTGGTTTTTTTTCTGACCCAACTCCAACCCTTCAAGTCATTTCCAGATAGCCTCTATGTCTAAAGGCAGGTGTCTGTGTAATGGGAGCAGAGCTAGGAAAAGGGGAAGCGATCCATTACACTTGCGAGATGGGAAGGCCAAAGCTATAGATTGTAGCAAAGGATTCAGGTGACAAATGGAAGCACGATTTGTGATTAGCACAAGATTTAAATCTCCAGATATCAACAATGAAGGGAATGAATAAGGAAGGGATGGTAGAGAGTTAGGTTGCTGCCAAGTCATTTGAAGCATCAAAGTCTGGTTGTTCCCATTGGTACCTCCCACGTTCCTTAGTAGCGTCTCGCAGGTATCTGATGTAGTGCCTCTGAGAGACTGAAGAATTAGTGTACTTCTACCCATAGTAAACTTTGAGCACTGCTGACCTTTAACCTTTTTATTTCTTGACCACTTGTGTGCAGAGTTGAGTCAAAGGGGAAATGGTGTATCCGTATTCATTGACAACCTTTGGTCCCTGCACTCTCAGGCTAAGCTGCATGGTATTATATGAATGCCTTAGAGAGGTGAAGTGCAACAGTGTTGTTATGCGCTGCTTTGGGGAAAATATTCTTTTCTTATGCACCTACCATGTCTTTTTGTTTGTTTGTTTTTAATACCTGGGTTTGTCTTACTCCCTTTTTAGACTCTAAACACTAAGAGCATGCATCATGTCGTAACTTTGTTATCCCTCTCCCCTCCCCCATTCTCAAAACACTTTTTCTATACTTACTAGATGCCTAACAAATCTTTGTGGAACAAATGAATGCATTCCATTCCCAAACACACGAGTCTGTCCCTACATAAAAACTACTTATAGTTATACAATACTTTAAGGATTGCCACAAAGGATGCAATAGTATCAACTCTACTTCAAAGATGAAGAAACTTGGGCTCTGAGAGGTTATGATTTGCAGATGGTCATCCAACAGGTAAGTGTCTGACAGGGATTGTGAACTAAGGTCTCCTACCTCTAATTTGAGCATTCTGTTCCTTACTTAACCCCCCCCCCCCCCGCCACCTTGGTTTTATTAGCATCATACTCTTACTGAATTTCGTTTATGGGATAAATAGAATACTATATAGCATGTCCCAAAAATCTTAGTGCAGTTTTAAACTAATAAGGGGCAAAGCTGCACTAAGACTTTTGGGACACCTTGTATTTTCCCTTTATGCTGCTTTATATAAAAATATTAACTCAAAAAGGTGATGCCTGAGACTAAAAGATCATAGGCTGCTGAATTTCAACTTTTCTTATTATCTGTCAAGAAGAGGCATGAGCTAGTAGTTCTAATCTAATTCTGGTAAATTCTCTTTCTTTCTTTTTTTTTTTCTTTTAAGAATTACTCCCTCTACTGCTCTAGAAAGTCACTGACCTACATCAGAGAAGAAAAGAATTAAATATTTCATACAGTTAAACCTCCCTAGTTTGAACTACAGGGGTTGAAGGAAGGAATCTGTATTATGGAACATTTAAATATAAAAATGGTTTTTTATTATTGTCAAACATATAATAACTGAAAGTGAGAAAATGAGGCTGCCTAGTCAATTTGATGCCTAGTAGATATCCTCAGGGGCTTTGCTTTGCCTAAATAAGAATGATATATAAATTGGCATATCAATTTTGTAGGCCTGTAAATTATACCTGAGTGTTCATGAGAGCTTAAAAGTTTGTTCCTAAGGTTTTCCTCCGACATATTTTTATGTTAGCAATTACTATCTGAAAAATTGCTTTGTTTAGAGAGAAGTAAATTGTTCCTTGTCTGAGGGACAATGAATGTCAAATTAATAGAATGGAGCAATTTGGTTTTTCTGCATATAAAAATGAGACAAAAATAGTGGAATTATTACCTCCAACTTTGTTAAAAGCCACATTTCTATATGCTAGCTGTCTCTGACTCCTAATATCATCATTAAACTATGAACTCCTTGAAAGCAAAAAGTTTTTTTTGTTTTTGTTTGTTTGTGTCTGTGTGTGTGTGAGATTATTTTCTGCCCCTCTACTTTGTATCTCCCACACTTAGCACAATGCCTGGATGGCATTACAGAAGGTACTTTAAAAATGCCAGTTGACTGACTGACTGACCAAGTCATCAATATGCTATTTTATACTAAAATCTAAATAAGCATACATATATAAGTACATGATATATGATATATAGCAACAAACGATGTGTAAATTTTCATTGTTCATTTTTAATACTCTATAAACTAATGCAAGATTATTATACTCTGGTGTGGTTTGCATTTTCTGAAATTCTATCTTCATGTTTGGTAGTGGTGTTAGCACATAGAACACTAGTTGGTGCTAGTTAATAGCAGATTTGTGAAGTCCAGAGCTAAAATTGTTTGTATAAGACAAGACAGAACTCTGATTTTGAGAGAGAATTGAAAGTATACACACACACACACACACACACACACACACACACACAATCCAGTCTTTAACCTATGAAGAGCTTTCATTTCTGCCAGCCAAAGCAAGCACAAATCCCTGAGAGCTAAGAATTCTCAGCCACCCGAGATGAGAATAGAGACAATGAGAATAGAGACAAAAAAGTCAGTGCCTAAAGGCTCAATAATCTTCATAAGGAATATCAGCTAACTATATTCTTGTTTTTATTTTAAATAGTTACATATTGCATTTGATACACTCATAAATAGAAAAAAAAAAGTATAGCTGTCTTTAACTTTTTACTCTTTTCTTTCTTAGTGATTGAATAAATCTAAGCTTAAAATCCCTCCTGGAAACATCCCCCTTAATACACATATGACAATAAGAACAATTGTCCTTCCTATTTAAAAGCAGTTCAATTAACTTCCTTATCTTAATTATTTATAGTATTTTAAACTACAGAATCAATTTATTTCTATGACTTTGAGATTAGAATATGAAAATTCTATCATGGAAGAAGCAATCATGCCATTCTAAACTATCCATGAAGAAATACTTTCTTATCTCAAGGGATGGGAAACAGCAATAAGGAAAAAAAAAAGATTGGGATAAGGAAGGAGGTATGAGTGGACACCCAAAGTTTTACTGAATAAGAAATACACTGGAAAGGAAGGGGTTGTGACTAAACAGGAATAATCCAGTTTTGTGTGCATTTGTTATAATTTCACTCAAGGGTTAACAATGTATTAATAGAAATGCTGATATAGTTGAAAGTAGGTAATAACAATGATAAAAGTGATGAACTGGGAATTGGGAATTTAATGGACCACAGGACTCAGATAACATAAAGGAGCACCTATTTAGACATTCAAGGAATTGAATGAACTAAATAGAAAAAAGAATTATATTGAATTTACACACACAATAATTAAGACTACAATTATTTTTCCATGGGATAAACAGAGGACTCCTATGAAGGACCTAGTCCTTTGGGGTAAGGTGAGTTCAACACTCAAACAATTTCTTAGCTGTTTAGGGAAATTAAAGAGATGGATAAAGAAATTCTGGTGGGGGGGGGGAGCAAACACCCAGTCTTTCTGTGTTGGGTATCCTTTAATTTTTCCCTTTCTTCTTTTCTTAATATTAACCCACTATCCTTCATGGTGATTATCTTTATTGATCTTGCATTTCCCAGTCATTAATCTTTTAAATATTTCTTTGCATGAACTAGAAAGGAATCTTTGGAGCTCTTAACTTGATCTATTCTTATCCAGTTCTCCTCTCTTCTTCACCCCCCCCCATAATTATGGTTTAGACCATCTTTTCTACAGTTATAACAGGAAAGCCTCTCTTTGCCCCCACCCCATCTCCTGAGGATGAGCTCATGACTTCTTTCTTCTTCCATTCCGAGGTCTTTTAACCAATTTAAAGAAACCTCTGAAAAGCTAAGACCCTCTTCCACCGGGTTTTATCCAAAAATCTTCTAAAATCATGACTACACTAGGTTTGGAGGTACAAACACATCAACAACAAAGTAGAACTCCAGGGCAGCTGGCGGAGAGGGGAAGGACGAATTTATTAACTTTTACACTTTATATCTATGTTTTCCTAATGCATGAGTAATTCAAAAAGAATTACTAATCACTTCTTCGTAGGCCAGGGCTACCCTGCCTCTTTCTCCCCACAGCCCTCCACCTAGATAAATGAAGTGAATACGATCTTAGAGTTCTGGCATGTTAGAGCTCCCCTTTCACTGAAGAAATCGGCAGCCAAGACGGCATGCTCCTTCAGAGCTCCAGCACGGGAGTGACAGTCAAGCCCAGAGCTGACTTTTGGAGGGATCAGAGGATTGCAAACTGGAAGGGACCTTAGAAATCACATAGCCCCAGCCCTTCATTTGGCCGCTAAAGGCTGGGGAAGGTAAGCCACTTGCCCAAGGTCACGGGGTATAGTAAGTAGTAGGGGAGTAGCCAAAGCTTGAGTTGAACTCATCTCTTCATTCCAACTGCAGGGTTCTTGCTACTGCATCACGTCTACAGCCACTTCTGTGTTCCCAAGGCTGGGGGAGCTCCTGTTTCAGAGAGGAGGGCTCGGGCTGCAATAGGTCTTTTCTTCCTTCCCTTCCGTCTTCTCAGATTCCCAGGAGAGCCAAGGACGACTACCACTACTTTAGACTCTGCCACCAAAAAATCCCAGCTTAACTCTCATCTGACCTCCTCTGCCTTCCGCGTCTTTCTTCCCTTCTTATCCTGGATGTCGCTCCCTCCACTTAGTCCTCGCAAGTGCCTTAGACTTTGTTAGTTTGTTTTAAGGCACACTCACAGTACATTCGTAAAGGGAGGACATAAGCTAGCAGTGCCCGGGAGAAGGGCTCGCTACAGTAGGCTTAAGCTGAGTATCCCCAGCCAGTGTTGGAAGTTTCTCTGTAGAGCTGGGGAGGGCGGCAGTGGGCATGGGTGCGGAGGAATGCATTCACTGGTGCCCAAGCTCAATTAATTGCTGGTCTGGGGGTTTCGTGTGAGTTGTTACACAAACACACACCCGCTGTCCTGGAGAAGCAACCAACGGGTGTTTGCACTTCAAAGTGTGTCTAGCTCTTTCTTATAGCAAGCAGCTTCCTTAAGGTGGTTGCTCCTGCTCGTGGTAAGAGAAACGAAACACAAACACACACGCGCGTACGAACGCACAGAATATAAAAGACATTTAGCACTTTCAGAGTCAACACTAACCACACAACCTACGAAGCACGAATCACTGTGTATATGTTTTTGTGGTGACTCTAGGCACTGTCCATCTCTATGAATTCAAGGGACTCTTGTATGTCCATAGATGCAATACTGTGTGTGTGTGTGTGTGTGTGTGTGTGTGTGTGTGGGTGTGGGTGTGGGTGCATACAACACTGTGAGTATGTGTGCAGCAGAAAGTGAAGACACATATACTGGCTATTCATTCCAAGAGGCTGCAGCTCACATACGAATTGTGCCCCACTGGTATGCCCCTGCGCGCTCACACACACACACACACACACACACGCCCCACACCACACCACACTGTGGAAAAATAGAAACGTAAAAAGGAAGCCCTCTGGAGGAAGTGGGGAGATGGAAAGTGGGGAGGCTTTGAGTCAAAAGCAATCAGTAGGCGCTGAGAAATCCCGGGGGTTGGAGGAGTGGGGCGCAGGGGGGCGCCTCGCTTACCTTGGGCTGCCGAGCCCGGGCTGCTGGCACTAAGGATGGCTAGGGCAGGTAACACCAACATCTGCAGCATGTATCCCAGTCCCAATCCGCAGCGGGCAGCTGTAGCCTCCAAACCTTTCCTCATCTTGACTGGAGGGACAAGTAAGATACAAAAATACCCAAATAGACACGGGTAAAAAAAAAAAAAAAAAAGTGGAAGGCCGGTGGCGGGTGGAAGAGCTCCCGGGAACAGCAAAATTCTGTGCAAAAACAGCTGAAAAAGCAGTAGGCAAACCTCCCTCCCCCCAACTATTGCACTCCACTTTCTAGAAGAGCAGGGCGAGGCGGGGCTGCAAAGAGGGAAGCCGCTGAGCAGTAGTTCTAAGAGGACTCTCCGGGCGCGTCTCCCAACTGGCAGAACTGGGGCGCGTCTCTGTGTCCGTGTCCAGCAGTCACCACTTGGGAAGTCCCAAGAGCCGGAGGACGTCCCCTGGCCGTAGCAACAGCTCCAGCAGCAGCAGCAGCAGCAGCACCGCGCCCAGAACCACCGCTGCTTATAGCGGCCCCTTTGCTGAGCAGAGCGCACACAGGCTCTAGGAGAGGGGGAGGAGATGGAGGAGGAGGAGGAAGAAGAGGAAGGAGGGAGGGAGAGAAGAGTGAGGGGCTCCCCTCTTCCAATCTCAGTTTTCTCAGCCCAACTGCGTGGCAGATGAAAGGTGTCTTGGCGATTGCTGCTAAGTGTCCAGGAATGGTCATTTCATAGTCTTGGGCTCAAGTCTCCCGGAATCTGCTGGACCTTGCCACAGAGGCAGAGACAGAGCATCTTAACTCTGAGAGTATGCGTGCGCGCGCGAGTGTGTGTGTGTGTGTGTGCGCGAGTGTGTGTGTGTGTGTGTGTGCGCGTGTGCGTGTATGTGTGTGTGTGTGTGTGGTGTGTTACGCAATCTGGAGGGCTAGACAGGCATGCACATCCTATATTGATGTATGTGAGACATTCTACACACACGGAACTAGGAGAGAGACGAGAAACTGCAGCGAGTGCGTATTATACCGGGACTGCGAGAGGGAGCGCTCGCCCAGGCACGTTGTTCCAGCCAATGGAGCCTGGCCCTTCGCTGCCTTCTCCGAGGTAGCAGCAAAGCCTGAGCCAGACTGCTCTGGACCGGACTCGTCTTCCTACTTTGGCTACTGAACCAGATCAGGAAGAGTCTGGGTGGGTTCCGCGAAGTACCTTGGTGGGGAAAGAGATACCAAGCCTTTTCGGTGACAACCGCTTCTGGAGTTCTTAGTGTCTTCTCCAGTAGTTAGTGACATCGTGGGATTTTTTGTCGTGTGACTCTTTGGTGTCCAGTGCTAGGTAACAGAATCACCCCGGGGCTAAGGAGGCTAAATGAAAACCCATCCTTCCAAAGTAAGGCCATACTTACTATTATCACTGTTCATACCTTATGCCTTGGTCCCTTCTAGAGGGAAGGCAGTGTAGGAGACACAGAGCAACAGAAACTTCGAAGGAATAAATGCCAGAATTTTCAAATGCTCAGCCAAGAGGATGGGCAAATACTCTCCACCACACTTAAAGTGAGAAATTGTCCTGGGGAGGTATTAAAGCAGAACGTCAGGGATAGGGGATCCTTAACCTTAGCTACAATATAAACACCTGAGTGCCTAGTCTAAGGAAAGGGAAAGAAAGCAGGAGAAAAGCAGAGCTAAAAGAATGAAAGGTCAGAAGGAGGAAAGTGGAGGAATCAGAAGCCCCAGAAACTAGGGCCCAGAGAGGTAAAATATTTTGCTCAAAATCATACCGATAGAAAGTGGCCCAAGTGATCTTGACTCCAAAGCTAAAACCGTTCTCATTAGGAGCAAGAGGCTGCTTATTAAGGGCTATAGGAATTATCTTTTGAGTTTTCTGCCTTTTGCAATCCAATGATAAAAAATTACCAGGCCCCTTCCAGACATTCTGAAATCCTCTCCAATCATTGATTTGGAACTGTAAGGAACTTTAGAGGCTTCTCTTGTCCAGCCCCTTCATTTTTCAGATGAGAGAACCAATGCCATGGGAGGTTAAATGATTTGCCCAGGGTCACACAGTCAGTGATCGAGGAAGGATTGGATCTCAAGTCTTCTCACTACAAATGCTCTTCTTTCCTCAATTAACAGACTGCCTCTTGCTCCCTGAAGTTCTTCATTTCTATGATCTCACTGTTTCCCAACCACCTTTCACCCCTCTAGGATTCTCACTATTGCCAAATGAAGTTGTCCACACTGCTCTTAACTTAGGTGATAAAAGCAACTGAAAGACTTTGTGTTGTAGTGAAAAGAACATTGTATGAGTAACCAGGTGAAAGTTCCATCTTCAGAAGTTTGTGTGTAATGATGGGACTGTGATTAATTTCCAGTTGCTGGTTTTCTCATTGATGAAACAGGGATTGTAATAGTTGCAGGACAAGTAGTGAGCAAGGCTCAAAAAACATTAAAGAACTATAGAAATGTGAGGTATGAACTACGATTGAATGAACACATACAAACGCAACTTTTCTAAAAGGACCAAACGAAGTTGATATTTGCCTTTCAGATTTACCAAGGAGAAAGAATAGAGGCTTAAATTTAAGGAGTGGACTAGCTCTTCAGCCTCACCTCTGGGGGGGGGGGTTATTTGAATAAAAAAGCTCCTTGTTCAATATATGGATTTAATAATTGAAAAAAAGCCAGACAAGATAAAGTCCCAAAAGATGGTTTTTAAAAGGTGTGTGTGTGTGTGTGTGTGTGTGTGTGTGTATGTTAAAGGTAGTACTGTGCAATAGTTAGGGAGTTGACCTCAGAGTCAGAAATACCTGGTTGAGTGCCATCTTTGACACATACTGGCTATGTGACCCTAATAAAATCCTTAAACTCAGAGTGCCTCAACAACTCCTCTAGACCACAGTTATAAAGGCTGATTTGTTTTGGTAGCTCAACTGAGAATTTACTTTGCCAATGAAATGAGGCAGCAGGATACAGTAGAAAGCATGCTGGATTTGGATCTACATTAAATTCCAGCAATGCTACTTACTACCTGTGTCAACCTGGGCAAGTCACTTGACCTCCCTGGGCCTTAGTTTCCTCTTCTGTGAAGGGAAGAAGTTATCTAGATAACTTCTAAGTTCTCTTCTAGCCCTATTAGAATTTATGATCTTAGATCTTAAACCATGGATCTGATTTAAAAAAAAAAGTCTGTGAGGTCTTCAGTTTGAATCAGGTTATAGGGCAATAGTTAAGAGAGATCAAGTAATAAATAAAATATATACACCAATATTTTCCTAGATAATCCAATAGGAAAGTATACATGTAAGTTGATTCTATAATGTATTAGGTTATAGATGGATGTACTCATGGCAACACCAAAGATCCAGTTCCTGGGCACAGTAACATTTCTTCATTATCTAGTGTAAATAAAAGACATTATTTCAACTATTCTAAATGTGAATCAAAGAAATTAGATGCCAGCAAGAATTAAGTTAAATTCCTGGTTTTGATGTGGGATTTTTTTTTGAATTTGTGGGTTTCTACTGCTTACTCTGAAAGGTCAAGTCCTGACTGGTATTCATGTAATGTCATCCTACTTTTTTTTCAGTCTTATATTACTTTACTCCATGCTTACTTCATTACAGTCCCATTAGATCAAATTACACTTCCCCAAATATACACTGCTTTCATGTTTTGGTGTTTCTCTTTCCTCATTTTATCTGTTAAATTTCTATGTATTCTACAGAGTTCAACCATAATGTCACCTCTTCCTCCTTGAAGCCTTCCATGATCTCCTTTCCCAACCATCAGACTTCACATAGTATTTTGTTTTGTGATGCTCAACTGTAATTATCACCCAAACCCAAGGATTCCTACTTAGCAGGCCTGTTTCTAGGGTCAAGCAGACCCCAGTTTATTTCTGACTCCAAAGAGAGGGGATCTATTTATTCCCCCCTCTCCAATTTTCTGGTTTAATATGTCCCCATCTCAGAATCACGGTAGGGGGGTTTCTAAATTATAGCTTAGATATCACTCATGTCTAAAATCTCCACAAAAAGGAATACTATTATTCCTTCGAGGAAGGTTTATGTACAAAATATAAGATATTATTATAAGACAGCTAGTCATTTCCCCCACCACAAAAGAAATGTTCAAAACACATAAGTCTCTTAAGAACTAATTAACAAATATTTATCATATGAAACACTTTGTGTAGCTGCTGAACAGACATCATTTTTGACCTTCACTGTCTGTACTGCTCACAAGTCCAGATTTCCCATCAAGTCAAGGCATGACTTGTCACTTTAGTCCTTTCAGATGCAGAATCCTCCTAGAATCCTCCTAGGAGAGGAACTTCTCCAAGAAGCAACACTGGCAGGAATCACCTTCTCCTGAACTGTTAGAACTCAAATTTAGAATTTCTGACCTCAAGCTCATGATATAGTCACCAAGACCAGAAACATCTGTCTCAGCATCATTGTTTGGTCACCTGTGTTTGGAATAAGAAATATAAAGCAGAAAATGGAGTCAGGGATTTGAAGTGAACCTCAGGATCACCTAGGATCACCTAGGCAAGTCTAAATTCTTACTGCCATGTGCATGAAGTAGCCATAGAAACCATAGCTATAGAAATTCCCACCCCTCCCATTTGGGAAGTCCAAGGGTTTCTTGGCAGAGTCCTCAAGAGTTTCAACTGAAAGAGCTCAACACTCAAGGAAGGGGCAGACATTTTTGTTCCCTCCCCACCCCCGCCCAGTAAACTGAGCAGGTGGTTCTTCTTGACTCATTTTCAAATCATCCTTGACACAGTTCTCCAATCATGGGGACCAATAATGTATTGCTACATCATTTCCCAAGCACAAGTCCTCCAGTGTTGAGCCAAAGCATACATTTCTCCCATTGGAACCAGAGCTTATATGCCTGGCTGCATGTGAGGTCCTTCCATCCAGAAGAGCAGGGGGAAAAGGGCTATCCTGATCATCTCTGTTACAAAATCATCAGGTAATATTGTATATTACAACAGTTTACGGTGGTGTCCTATTCTTCTACTAGAATGTATGATGCTTAAAGTTAGAGACTGTGTTAAAGTTAAAGTTACCTGAATTTTGTATTGCTCGAGTACTTGGCAAAATGTTCCCCATACAGGAAATACTTAATCGATGTTTATTGTTTTGGAATTTTCCATTGCCTGGAACAATATTCTCTTGTTGGGAAAAAAATCACCTCATCTTTGTTGTTTGTGCCCCTTTTTATGAACTCAACCTACCCTTTTCTTACATTCCCAGGGTTTGTATGAGGAGTGGTGGCTGAGGACCAAGAATCAAAGAAATAATAATTTGAATCTGAATATACTGAACGGAAGTTTACATTAGACAAAATAAGAATTGAACACATCATTGAACAGAGGCTGGTTAACAGCCCTTACATTCTATTGTTTTTCTCTCTTCCAAAAATATATCTTAATGCGACATTATTTTTGAGTTAAATATTGCAGGTGTTTAAGCAGAAAACATCAAAGTGATCTCAATTTAAAGAAGCTTGGGTTAAATCCACATACGAGGGTTTCTGCTTTCCTTGCTTCCAGTGGGTGGGGAATTAAGTCTGGAATAATAAATCCTAGTGATAGGTGCTAATGGGAATTAGGCATGCAAATCCCCTCATATCCCTCCTGAAGTTAAAACTCAGAAAAAATATGTAATTTAGAGTATACCATATTTTTAATAATTTTATATATTCAACATCAGTATACTCTCTCTCTTTCTCTGGGTTTGAAAAATAAAAACACTAGATGAGGAAATATTTAAACTAGCACTTTACTTGATTTTCTTTATTCCCCTATATTTAATCTTTCCCACTTATCTTTCTCGTTCATCCTTGCTCTTTCTTTGTAAAAAGTCTTCATAAAAAGTGGGTTGTTAGTAGGTAACAGAAAAGTAAAGGGTTTTTACTAATATAAAGAATAAAGAAGAGGAAGGGAAGATTCACACCATGGCTTTGGATCCAAGACAACAGAGCCCAGTGAAATATGTGGAGATCAAGAAAAGGAAGACTAGATGTTTGAGACAGAAGCAGTTCAATCCCTTCCTCTATTCTTTATCCTACAGAAGAGGGGTTAGGGTTTTGTAGTCCTTCCTGTCACTTTATTGTTGTTCATCCTTCATTCTCGAAGAGGACCAATGACATCAGCAAGGTGATGTCTTGAATTGCAAGTGAATTGGATTTAGGTGAGGCAGATCTGTGCAGAGTCATCAGCCTCACTCTCTCATCCAGAGTCATTGAAGTCCAGTGGCAAGACATAGGTCAAGATGACTGGTTAAGCTTTAGCACCCTGAGCCAATTCAGTCTTAGAAACAATTTCTATGCCTATCACTTTATAGTTTTATGAAGATCAGGACATTGTGAAAGAGCAGTGGATCTGCAGGCAGAAGAACCAGATTCAAATCATGACTGTTCAGTAAATTATTTCTTCTCTCTGGTGCTCCATTTTCTCATCTGTGATTGGGGATTTTGAACCAGAAAATCTCAAAGGTCTGATTCAGTTCTAACTACTTTGATCCTATTATTTTTTTTACGTCTGACTCAAAAAGTGCTAGGCTGCAGGGCATTGTGGGTCAACTGAACAGTCCGCATTAAGAATGTGGTCGAGGCAGAACTACCCTATGTAAGACTCTTATTACACATATATTCATTGAACTATATCCCTGGAATAATTTCTGCAAAGGAGTTCTTCAAATTTAAGTCTAGTTGGGAGGAAAAAGGGAGAATCTCATTCAATCAATTAGACATCTTGTAATTTTTGAGTGCCTGCAATGTGCAATTCGAGACCTTAAGGGAATATGTATGATGCTTCACCTTTCCTCAGAGAGTTATAATCTGGTTGAGGAGATAAGAAGTTGCCCTAAGAAACAGGAGAAAATACTTAGTTATGTACTAAGTTTAAAATCATATGGTACAGATTGAGTGCTATGAGAGAAAGAGTGAAATCAGTGGTGGCTAAATAGAACAAAAGCAATAAAATAAAGACTTTGGGGTTGCACAAAAAAAGAGAGATTAGTGATTTAAGTGAAAACTGAGAAAGAAAGCAAATATACTAAAGCAGTGTTACAATTCTTGGATTTATTAAAGTAATATTGAAGTTCTTTGATAATTAAAACTGTATGGATATTGTCTTATTTTTATTCCCACTATGCATCTTCATGATGAGTAGATTCAATGAACATTTTTTTCATTTTGGAGATGGGGAACAAACTCAAGGCAATCTGGTAATTCAGCATTGAGACTGGAACAAAATGAGACATCCAGAAGACAATCTAATAGTTAACTTAGCCATAGAAGAGAAAGGTTAGTCATTATAAGTACAGCATTGATTCAGTTGGCGTACAACTGCCTTCCCTCTGTGTTGGCCAATAAGATCTTTCAATTAGAAGCCTAAGAAAGAAGCTACTGATTTCTTAAATACTGGCTTTTTGTACTTAAGGGCAAGTGAAAGCTACGATAATTGCCTGAACATTATTCCTTGGATCCAATTAATTCTCCAGAATGATTTCAATTATTTTTAGGAAAAAAAAAAAAACAAGTAGCCTATTCTACATGGCAGAGCTTGTTCCTACCGCACCCCACCCCTTGATGGCAAGGTTCTAAGTATCTTCTAGAAAACCTCATACTACTGGATAACCTTAGTCTCAGAGACATAAGAAGCCTGGCATAAACAGCAATAAAGCAAGAAAAAAAAATAGAAAGAAAAAAACCAAGCAAGCAAACAAAAACAAAGCAATGTAATGATCCCTTGAAGGAATGACAAAATATGGAAGAGAACAAAGACAGAAATTCCAGCTTTTATCTCTTCCTTTTGGAATGACTGTATCCTGGGCCTTAATAATCTGGTCCATGTGATGGAAAGTGCTAAATCTTTGCAGTTTATGGTGGATCTTCTATTTTAAAGTACTAACAATGAACAACAGTAACAGGAACACAAGGTCTACAGCATAGATGATGATATGTCTGGCATAGGAATCGATCCTCATCATGGTTCAAGGTCACCTGTAGTAATGTAGGTAAGAGGTCATTGTCCTCTTATTTACATCCTTTCCCAGTGCCAGGGTTGATATTGAGAATTACTTTGTGTTACCACCTTTAACTGTTCGTCAATCCAGTGTCCAGGAATGTCCCCTTAATGGATATTCCAGGGGTAGGAAAGGTAAAATTGACAAGCCTGACTCAGGCTGTTCCCTCCTTTGTTTAGACTTCTCACAAGTCTGAAGATCTTTGAGTCAACATAGGTGTTCCTTTTTAATGCAGTCAGATAATCAGGATATCACATTAATGCCCTCTTATTATAGCACCTACTGCGAAGCTGCTTCAATGGAGATATGGGTTAAGCTTTAGCACCCTGAGCCAATTCAGTCTTAGAAACAATTTCTATGCTTATTTTTGGAAAGTGTAAAGGTAAAGGGTGAACACACGTAACTATGAAAAGTCTTTGAAAGCCATTTGATGAAGTGAAATAATTCCAGACAAGTTCTGTTCTAATCAACTAGGGGATTAAAAAAACACCCCCTAGGTCCTGTATCTAATTAGCTGGAAAAGAGAATTCTACATGTTGGATCTGGTTAGTCAAAAAAAAGGTAACTCTAAAAAACGGACCAAGAATGGAGTTCTAGATGAAATCCTTGAGAAAGAACTACTGGGGGCAGGGGCAGGGACAGGGGAGAAATACTAGTTTCATCCTCTGGCACAGAAAGGAACTTCCTTTCCCCTTCACTAGGGACTAGAGGGATACCTTTTAGCTTTTAAGGATTTAGAAGATATTTGACTTCCCATCTTCCCATGAGTATTTAAAAGATCTCCAAGGATCTGTCTGCATGGGGGGGGCAAAGATAAACTGGATTAACATTCTTCATACTTAATGAGAACTTCATGAACAGGAGAAGAGGACTTTTAGCAACCAACATCTGTAAATTATTCCTTTTCCACATGTGTTCTCTATGCTCATTTAATCAATAAACATTTATTAAGCACCCAGTATGTGCCAGGCACCTTGCTAAGAGCTGGGGATACAAAAAGGGGCAAAACATAGTCCCTTCCTTCAAGGAGCTTCCAATTTAATGGGGAACACAACTTACAAAGAAATATATACAAAGCAAATTTTATATATAGGCTATATAGAAAATAATGAACAGAGGGAAATCACTAAAATTAAGAGGAGTTGGGAAAAGCTTCTTGTAGAAGGTAGAATTTTACTTGGGGCTTTAAGTAAGCCAAGGAGGTTGGTAGTTGGAGTGGAGGAGGGCATGAGGGGCAGCCTGAGAGAATGCCCAGAGCCTGAGAGATGGAGTGTCTTGTTTGTAGAACAGCCAGGTAGCCAGTGTCACTGGATCAAAGAATATGTGTTAAGGATTAAGGTGGAAGAATACTGGAAAAGAAGGAGGGATGTGCCAAACAGAGCATTTTGTATTTGCTCCTGGAGGCAATGGGAAGGGACTGGAGCTTATCTGGTAGGGGAGTGATCAGACTGGGTGCTTTAGGAAAATCTCTTTAGTGGTAGACTGGAGGATGGATTGGAGTGGGAAGATACTTGAAGCAGACCCACCAGCAGGATAGTGTTATGATTCTGATATGAGGTGACAAGGGTCTGTACCACTTAACTCCACTTGCCCCTGAATGGTGTATGCACTTGTGGGACAGTGTCACAGAAATGTGGGGAGACATTTTGCCCTAACCATTCTTTTGTACCAACTTAGTAAATAACCCTTTCTAAAAGCTACTTCAGACTGGTAGACTGATAATTTTTTAGGGAAGAGCACCTGTGAGGATTTAAGCTGATGGAATTAGAGAAGGGGGAAATGTATCCAACCTAATTCTGGGGACCTAACTTTTCTATGAGAGTGGGAGTTGGGATAAAGATATCTCAGAATTTGTACTGGCTATGAAAAACTATAGTAATCTGCAAGGGAGGTGGAATCTGAGAAACTGCCATCTCATAACCCTTATTATTATTATTTTTTGGCTAGGCAATTGGGGTTAAGTAACCTGCCCAGGGTCACGAAGTTAGTAAGTGTCAAGTGTTTAAGGCTGGATTTGAACTCAGATCCTCCTGACTCCAGGGCTAGTGCTCTATCTATTGTGCCACCTAGCTGTCCCAAATGATTTTTTTTTTTTGAGGCAAACAGGATGAAGGGACATGCCCAGGGTCACACAGCCAGCAGGCTGGATTTGAACTTGGGTCCCCCTGACTTCATGCCTGACTTAGTAGCCCTGCCCCCCCCCCCCGCCATCTCATAATAAGAAATCTTTACCCCTTTACAAACCTTTTGTAAGGCACTTCTTTCTTTGTGAAATCTGTGTAGAGAGTTTCAATAGCTTCCTATCACCAGAAAGCAAATCATCTCCTGAAAACAGCACTCCTTGAACCACTGAGCCCTCTTGGGGAGAAAGTTGTCCAAAGGCCACTTGATACTGTACTGGGAACATTATGAATGGGTCCATCAGTCCCAGAAGAAAGAAATGAAAGGACTGCCTTTGCCTTAGACTTCACCAGTGTCCACTTGTGTATTAATTCCCTATTAGATAGTTTTGTTCCCTCATTTCCAGAGCATAGGTCATTTTCCTTGGCAGATTAAAGAGAAGCAGAGTAAGGGTTGAACATCTCAGCTTTCTCAATGGTGCTAGTTATCATCATCTAATCCACCCCATGTTAAGGTCCTAGCTTCCTCTTAGCCTCCTTTTCCTCCCAATATAGTATAACTAAAACCAAACCAACTCTGTAGCCATTTTTTTGTTTTCCTTGGCATTCTTTGCCAGCCTCAACTCATTCTGAGGTTTAATTCTTCTGACACTATTCACCTTCACCCAAATGCTTCTCCTCCTCTGGTATCTGGATTTCCTTACTTGAATACGTTTTTCCATACTCCTACATTTTTGCTAACCTCTTATAATTGTTGTTATTGCTTTTTAATAAGGTACACTCATTCAGAATGATAGTATTGGTTTAACTTATGGATTTAATCTCCAATTTGGGCATAGTTCCTATTTTGTATATGTCAAGCCTAAGGGGAAGGAAAAATTATTTAACTATTTCACTATGATGCCTTAGTCTCAAATGCAAAATTGCGAAATCATTAAAAATTCATCTTTGGCTCCCTAAGTTCACCATTTCATCTCCTCCTTTCTGTCTAAATTTCTGTCTTATTCTCAACAATCTGTCAGTTCCTCCCCTTAAGAGATTTTCAGAAAATTAGAATATTATTTGAAAAGTGTTACAAATTCTTAGGGGATGGGGTCAATTACATATTCAATGTGAAGAAAATGAATCTATAATAAAAAATCTATAATTAAAAAAAAGAATCTGTAATAACAAAATTTAGAGTATTTTTTCAGCAAAGGATCTATTTATTCCAGCTATTCCACCCTCAAATCATATTATCCCAATTATTTATAAAGCCTTCTTTGATTGTGGATGATACATTAGCACTAGCATAAGCATGAATTGTACTTCATGGAAAGAATGGAGACTCAGTAGTCAAAGATTTAAATGTCCCATTTAGATTATGGCTACTTATTCTTAAATACAGAATGAATAATTACTATAATCAAATATTCATGGTATAATTAAGAATAAACTATGGTAACCCTGAGAAGGTATTTGCAACAATAAACTACCTTCAATTTAATTAAAAGCATTAAGGGATTAGGTATAAGATTTAAGGGGTTACAGGGACACATTTATTCAATTTTTCCCCTTTGTGATAGGCCTGAACTACTTTTTTTTTTCAAGCAGTAATAGCATGTGACACCTCAGTTTTGGTTGTGAATTTTATTATGTTAGAATCTTGTCTTAAAGCAAATGAAATGAATAGTTTTTAAAATGCAGGAAGTACCTTGCTGTCATAGTAACAATTTCTGCCATTTTGGCTGAGCTAGTTTTTCCTTAAAAGGTATTGAAATCACCTTTGATATTTAATTGACTCACAAGATTAAGATTCAGGTCATTAACATAATTTCTGGAAGTTCTAAGGACAAAAAGACAGAAGAGAAATTAGCAATTTCTCCCTCAGGCTTCTTGCTGGCAGACCAAAACATGGTGGAGAAAGTTGCATACCAAATCAATTCAGGATCCTTACTGAATATCCCTTACCTTCTCTGGTAAGTAACCCCACTCCTTTTATTTAACTGTTAGATCATCTAAGAGTGTCTCATCTCGTTCCCATTTTAAATCTGAACTACCAAAAAAGCCTAAGTCAAGTTGGGCCAACAATACCAACTTACAAATGGTATAGTTAGAATCTGGAATGCATTTTCCTTTAGAAGTGGTGGTTAGGTTCCCAGGCTAGCCCACCCCCTTCAATCCATTTTAACCAGAATATAGGTGAGATTCATACCTAATTAAATAGTGAAAAGCAATACTTTTGCAATATAAGTCTTTTGACGAGACAGAAGAAAATAGATTGCATTTATTTTATGCTTTAAGGTTTTCAAAATATTTTATGAATATGTCATTTTATCTTCACCACAACCCTAGGAGGTAGATGTAATTATTATCTTCAATTTGCAGATTATTAAATTAAGGCAGAAAAAGGTTAAGTGAATTGCCCATGGCCACATAGCTAGTAAGTGTCTGAGGCTATAATTGAACCAAATCCAAGTCTAGTACTCTATCATCTACTGTACCACCTACCACAAATTTGATAATTAAGAAAAAAACTATCTTGACTGTTGGTATTTGAGTCAACAGAAGTTTAATGAAAGGAGCTTGTGGAGGTAGATAGTGATTTTTGTGTAGATTCTTTGGTGGCCCTTCACATTTCAGATATCTCTAAATGTTAATTAATATTTGTGATATTTTGTTACACTTGGAAATATAACTCTTACCCCCTCCCTTGTTACAGGGAGGAAGAGGAGAGGAGAGGAGAGAGAGAGGCAGAGAGAGAGGGAGAAAGAGAGAGAGATTGAACTGAGATGTAAAAGAAAGAACAAAGAAGCAGCAAAAAGGACCTAAGTGGTTAATGATATAAAAGAAAAGAAATAGAGATAAAGCTTGTAATTTCATTGGTATAGGGACCTCCTTTGATCAATGCAGGTCAATATTTTTTTGCCATCTATAATCTAAGAGAGTTGACTTGAACCCAGATCTTTCCGGCTTAAAGGTCGACTTTCTATCCATTAGATTTAAGGAGAACTTAAGAATCAGGAGAAGGGAAGTAGAAAGGTCTGAATAAAAGCAACTAATGACAACTGAACTAATCCATAAATCACTGCATGGATTCCATGGACAAAAATCTCACAAGTGACTTCCCCTTCCAGGAGCCAAGATGGCGGAGTAAAAAGGTAGTCGCTCTCACCCTCCCCTATCAACCTCTGAAAACCCAGAAAATATCACCCCAGAAAAAACCCGGGGACAGCTGAACCAGAAGAAAGATGGGGTGCAGCAGTGCAGCAGCCCAGCCAGCTAGTGGAAAGACCCACTTTAGCACACCAGGAGGAGATTCTGGTGCCTCGGCATTCTACAGCAAACGGGTCACCTAGTGCCTCAGCAAAAATAAGTGAAGCAGCACTACAAAGGGCCCCAGGAGGATAAGCACCCAGCAGCATTCATCTGAAAGGAGCTGAAGAAGGCAACCTAGAGGTGCCAAAAAGTTCCAGCCGTGTTGACTCCAGCCAAACACCAGGTAAGCTGTCAGAATCCTACAGCCTCCAACTCCTAACCAGGAGGAGATCTCAAAGCCCAGGTGGTTGAGCAGGCAAACGCCAAGAGCTGTACCTCTGAGTGTCTCAGTGAGGGTGGGGTAACTGGTGGAAACCAGCTCAGAAAACCACCAGGTGCCTCGGCATTCTACAGCAAAGTCTCCCAGTGCCTCAACAGAAATAAGGGAGGCAGCACTACAAGGGGCCCCAGGCAGATAAACACCTGGCAGCACCTATCTAAAAGGAGCTAAACAAAGCTAAAGGAAAGGAAAAGCAGGCAACCTAGATTTGCCTCAAAGTCCCAGCCTTGATGATTCCAGCCCAACACCAGATAAGCTGCCAGAAACCTACAGCCTCCAATTGCCAACATAAGAGGCCCCAACACACAAAGCCAGTGACCAAGACCTAGGCTCCCAACACAAGAAGCTTGGGTCAGTGCCCTCTGCTCCCCAGCAGGAGAGTTTAATCTCTTTAAAGGCCAGGGAATAGAGAAACACCATGAGTAAAAAGAAACATACCATAGATTCATATAATGAGAAGAGTGAAGATCAAGGCAGAAATTCTGAAGAGGACAACACTGTCATCAAATCCACATCTGCAACATCAAAAGGGAATATGAACTGGTCTGAAGCCCAAAAAGCCTTCTTAGAAGAACTCAAGAAGGATTTTAAAAATCAAATGAGAGAGGTACAGGAGTCCTTTAAAAGTACAATTGGCCAATTGGAATAAAAGTACACTGAAGAAAACAAGTCCCTAAAACACACAATTGGCCAGTTGGAAAAAATGTACAATGAAGAAAATAAATCCCTTAAAAATACAATTGACCAATTGGAGAAGAAAGTACAAAATCTAACAGAAAAAACAATTATGTTAAAAATTAGAATTGAACAAATGGAAACTAATGACTCTATGAGAGAGCAAGAATCAGTCAAACAGAAACAAAAAAATGAAAAAAAAGATGAAAACGTAAAATACCTCATGTGTAAAACAGCTGACCTGGAAAATTGATCCAGGAAAGACAATTTAAAAATTATAGGCCTACCTGAAAGTCATGATGAAAAAAAGAGCCTGGACAGCATCCTTCAGGAAATCATAAAGGAAAACTGCCCTGACATCCTAGAACCTGAAGGTAAAATAACTACAGAAAGAATCCAACACTCCCCACCTGAAAGAGATCCCAAATTGAAAATGCCAAGGAATATAATAGCCAAATTCCAAAATTACCAGATTAAAGAGAAATTACTGCAAGCAGCCAGAAAGAAACAATTTAAATATCATGGAACCACAGTCAGTATTACACAGGACCTTGCAGCCTCTACATTAAAAGACCATAGGGCATGGAACATGATATTCCATAAGGCAAAGGAGCTTGGAATGCAGCCAAGGATTAACTACCCAGCAAAAATGAGTGTGATTTTTCAGGGAAGGAGATGGATATTCAATGAAATAGGGGACTTCCAAACATTCCTGATAAAATGACGAGAGCTCAACAAAAAATTTGATCTATGGGACAGAAAGATACAATATGCTGTTAATAAGGGTAAAATATTTACATCCCTACAAGGGAAGATGACACTTGCAACTCTTGAGAACTGTATTGTTATTATACCATGTTAAAGGAGTATACACAAAGGGGGTGGATATAAGTTGACTTTGATGCAATGACAAAAAAAATTTAATCAAGTGGGTTAAATGGATCCAAGTAAGTGTATTAGTCTGAGCTAAGAAAATGTACTGAGAAAGGAGGAAGCAGAAAAGGGTAAATTACATTACAGAAAAGACACAAAAACCTATTAGAGCAGAGGTAAAGAAGGGAAGGTGATGAGCATTGTTTGAACCTTACTCTCATCAGATTTGGCTGAAGAAGGGAATAACATAATCAGTTAGGTATAGAAATCTAACTTCCACTATAGGTAGTAGGAGGGGAAAGGGGAAAGAAAAGGGAGGGGGGATAGAAGGGAGGGAAGAAGCAGTAAGGGTAAAGGGGAAGAAAAGGGAAAGGGATAATAGAAGGGAGGTGGGACCCAAGGAGGTGCTGGTCAAAAGCAAAACACTAGTGGGGGGGGGAAGGAGAAAGGAGAAAGAAAATCATAAACAAAGGGGGGAAAAAGGATGGAGAAAAAGACACAGATAGTAATCGTAATTGCAAATGTGAATGGGATGAACTCTCCCATAAAATGGAAGTGTATAGCAGATTGGATTAAAAACCATAATCCCACAATATGTTGTTTACAGGAAACACATTTGAAAAAGAGTGACACATACAGGGTAAAGGTAAAAGGCTGGAGCAAAATATATTATGCTTCAGCTGAAGTAAAAAAAGCAGGGGTAACAATCCTGATCTCAGACAAAGCAAAAGCAAAAATAGATCTTATCAAAAGAGATAAGGAAGGAAACTACATCCTACTAAAAGGCACCATAGACAATGAAGTATATAAAGTGTAATAAAGTAATGAAGTAATAAACATATATGCACCAAATGGTATAGCATCCAAATTCTTAGAGGAAAAGTTCAGGGAATCACAGGAAGAAATAGACAGCAAAACTATAATAGTGGGGGACCTCAACCTTCCCCCCTCTGAACTAGATAAATCTAACCACAAAAATAAACAAGAAAGAAGTTAAGGAGGTGAATAGAACATTAGAAAAGTTAGGTATAATAGACATCTGGAGAAAACTGAATGGGGATAGAAAGAAATATACTTTTTTTTCTCAGTGGTACCTGGCACATACACAAAAATTGACCATGTACTAGGGCATAAAAACCTCACAATCCAATGCAGAAAGGCAGAAATATTAAATGCATCCTTTTCAGATCATGATGCAACAAAAATTCTATGTAATAAAGGGCCATGGAAAGATAGACTAAAAAATAATTGGAAACTAAATAATCTAATCCTAAAAAATGATTGAGTCAAAGAACAAATCATAGAAACAATCAATAATTTCATTCAAGAGAATGACAATAATGAGACAACATACCAAAACTTATGGGATGCAGCAAAAGCAGTTCTTAGGGGAAGTTTTATATCTCTCAATGCTTACATAAATAAAATAGAAAAAGAGGACATCAATGAATTGGGCATACAACTAGAAAAAGTAGAAGAAGAACAAATGAAAAATCCTCAATTAAACACCAAATTAGAAATATTGAAAACCAAAGAAAAAATTAATAAAATTGAAATTAAGAAAACTATTGAACTAATAAATAAAACTAAGAGCTGGTTTTATGAAAAAAACAATAAAATAGATAAACCTTTGGTTACTCTAATTAAAAAAAAGAAAGAAGAAAACCAAATTACTAGTATCAAGAATGAAAAGGGTGAAACTACCACCAAGGAAGAGGAAATTAAAACAACAATTAGGAATTATTTTGTCCAACTGTATGCCAATAAATCTGACAATCTTCATGAAATGGATATATGTTTATAAAAATATAAATTGCCCAGATTAACAGAAGAGGAAGTAAAATACTTAAATAACCCCATCTCAGAAAAAGAAATTGAACAAGTCATTGATGAACTCCCTAGGAAAAAATCTCCAGGGCTAGATGGATTTACATGCGAATTCTATCAAACATTTAAAGAACAATTAATTCCAATACTATGTAATCTATTTGGTAAAATAGGTAAAGAAGGAATCTTACCAAATTCTTTTTATAATACAAATATGGTACTGATACCTAAACCAGGAAGAGTCAAAACAGAGAAAGAAAATTATAGACCAATTTCTCTAATGAATATAGATGCAAAAATTTTAAACAAAATATTAGCAAATAGATTACAGCAACTTATCACGTGAATAATACACTATGACCAGGTAGGATTTATACCAGGAATGCAGGGCTGGTTCAATATAAGGAAAACTATCAGCATAATCCATCTTATCAACACCCAAACTAACAGAAACCACATGATCATCTCAATAGATGCAGAAAAAGCTTTTGACAAAATAAAACACCCATTCCTATTAAAAACACTAGAGAGCATAAGTATAAATGGAGTCTTCCTTAAAATAATAAATAGCATCTATCTAAAACCTTCAGCAAGCATAATATGTAATGGGGACAAGCTAGAAGCATTTCCAATAAAATCAGGGGTGAAACAAGGATGTCCATTATAACCACTGTTATTCAACACCATACTGGAAATAAGCAGAGAAGAAAAAGACATTGAAGACATTAAAATAGGCAAAGAAGAAACAAAGCTATCACTCTTTGCAGATGACATGATATTATACTTACAGAATCCCAGAGAATCAAGTAAAAAACTACTTGAAATAATAAACAACTTTAGCAAAATTGCAGGCTATAAAATAAACCCACATCAAGCATCAGTGTTTCTATATATTACCAATGAAGCCTAACAGCAAGAGATAGAAAGATAAATTCCATTTAAACTTACTGTAGACATTATAAAATATATAGGAGTCTACCTCCTGAAACAAATCCAGGAACTCTGTGAACACAATTACAAAACACTTTTCATGCAAATAAAATCAGATCTAAATAATTGGAAAAACATCAGTTGCTCATGGGTAGGCCAAGCTAATATAATCAAAATCACAATTCTACCCAAGCTAATTTACTTATTCAGTGCCATACCAATCAAACTACCAAAAAATTATTTTGTAGAATTAGGAAAAATAATAACAAGATTCATTTGGAAGAACAAAAGGTCCAGAATATCAAGAGAACTAATGAAAAGAAATGCAAGGGAAGGTGGCCTAGCCATTCCAGATCTTAAATTGTATTATAAAGCAGCAATCATCAAAACTGCTTGGTACTGGCTAAGAAATACAGTGCTGGATCAGTGGAATAGGTTAAGTGTGCAAGACACAGTAGTCAATGACTATAGTAATCTATTATTTGATAAACCCAAAGACCCCAGCTTCTGGGATAAGAACTCACTCTTTGAAAAAAACTGCTGGGAAAACTGGAAAAGAGTATGGCAGAAACTACACCTAGACCAAAATCTCACACCATATACCAAAATAAAGTCAAAATGGGTACATGATTTAGATATAAAAGCTGATGCTATAAGCAAACTGAGAGAGCAAGGAATAGTTTACCTGTCAGATCTATGGAGAACAGAAGAATTCATGACCAAATAGGAGATAGAGAACATTATGAAAAGCAAAATAGATAATTTTGATTACATTAAATTGAAAAGTTTTTGCACAAACAAAACCAATGCAACTAAGATTAGAAGGAAGGTAGAAAATTGGGAAAGAATTTTTACAACCAGTCTCCCTGATAAGGGTCTCATTTCTAAAATACATAGAGAATTAAGTCAAATTTATAAGAATATAAGCCATTCCCCAATTGATAAGTGGTCAAAGGATATGAATAGACAGTTCTCAGATGAAGAAATTAAAGCCATCTATAGTCATATGAAAAAATGCTTTAAATCACTACTGATTAGAGAAATGCAAATCAAAACAACTCTGAGGTACCACATTACACCTATCAGTATGGCCAACATGACAAAACAGGAAAATGATAAATGTTGGAGAAGATGTGGGAAAATTGGAACACTAATGCATTGTTGGTGGAGTTATGAAATGATCCAACCATTTTGGAGAGCAATTTGGAACTATGCCCAAAGGGCTATAAAAATGTGCATACCCTTTGACCCAGCAATAGCTCTTCTAGGGCTATATCCCAGAGAGATCACACAAATGGGAAAAGGACCTACATGTACAAAAATATTCATAGCAGCTCTTTTTGTGGTAGCAAAGAATTGGAAATTGAGAGGATGCCCATCAACTGGGGAATGGCTGAGCAAGTTGTGGTATATGAATGTGATGGAATACTATTTTGCTATAAGAAATGATGAACAGGCTGACTTCAGAAAAACCTGGAAAGACTTATATGGTCTGATGCTGAGTGAAGTGAACAGAAGCAAGAGAATGTTGTACACAATGACAGCCACGTTGTATGATGACTAGTATTGATAAACTTAACCCTTCCTGGCAATACAAGGATCTAAGACATCTCCAGAGGCCTTGTGATGGAAAATGCTATCCACACCCAAAGAAAGAACTATGGAAGCTGAATTGTTATTTTTTTTCTCTTCTGTTGAGTTTTGTTTCCTTTTTCTGATGGTTCCTCCTATTGGTTTTAATTTCTACTTACAACATCACTAATGTGAAAATATGTTTAATATGAATGCAAATGTATAGCCTATATCAGATTGTGCACTGTGTTGGGGAGGGTGATGTGGAGGAAGGGGGAGAAAAATTTTAAACTCTGAAGCATATGGAAGTGATTATTGATAAATCAAAATAAATTAAGAAAAAAAGAAAAAAATGAATAAATGAGAAAAAAAATCTCACAAGCCTCTAATAAGTCCATTGAT
Organism: Vombatus ursinus; assembly: GCF_900497805.2. Classification (NCBI taxonomy): domain Eukaryota; kingdom Metazoa; phylum Chordata; class Mammalia; order Diprotodontia; family Vombatidae; genus Vombatus; species Vombatus ursinus. The sequence goes on along the minus strand of NW_020954599.1, from coordinate 3,840,189 downwards.
GTCTTTTGTGAGAGGGATAAAAGTGGGAAATTGTGGGAATGGAGAAAGGGTAAGTAAGCAATAGAAAAAGAGGCAGAAATGAAGTCATACCAAAGTTCATAGGTGGACAATGAAATGGATAATTAATTCTTTAGTCTTTCAATAAAAGTAGAGGGCTATGAGAGAATATGATAAAAGTAGGAACTTGGAATGTTCAAGTAAAAGATGGAAAATCTCCTGGGAAGGGAAAAGGAAGGATATCATTAAAACTAATCCCATGGGAGAGGAGTTGTAAGAGACAGATAACTTATAATAGGTTTTATTTAGGGAGAAATCTGCACAATATGAAACTAACTTCTTTGAGAAAAGGGGTTTTATCCCATGACAGGAGAGGAGATGTGTAAGTTCCTAAGGTCAGTCAGTCTCCAGAGAGTAAACATAAACCAGAGAAAAGAATACATGTTTTGAGGACTGGAGAATGATCATAGTAAGGAAAGAAGGTGGGAACAAACTGAAAACCAGTGACTCAGGATTCCCAATGCACAACAAGGATTTCATTTAAAATTGTTTCCTTTATCAGTTGATAGTACCAAGAGTGAGACATGGTAGAAAATGAGGAGGATGGAGTAAGTACTACAAATATTATGGCACAGAAATGATAGAAGGAAATGAAATTTAATACTTCAGAACTTCTACCTTCCTGAGGTGAGGGCAGCTAGTTGGTACAGAGGCTAGATCACTGAAATTGTATTCAGGAAGGCTTGAGTTTGTATCTGGCCTGAGACAGTTACTAACTTTATGACCCTAAGCAAGTCATTTAACCTCTGTTTGTCTCAGTTTCCTCATCTGTAAAATGGGGATAATAATTAGCACCTCCTTTCCAGGGTTTTTGTGAGGGTCAAATGAGATAATAATTGTACAGTGCTTAGCACAATGCCTGGCACATAGCAAACACTATATAAATGTTAACTATGATTATGGTTATGAGAGTCACAGAAATAATAAAGAAAAGTGTAACATATGAATCAGAGAAGATAATAACACTAATTTGGAAGAGAAATAATGAGAAAGACAAAGGAAAGGAAAACTTCTTAAGAAAGGACACCACAAAAGAATGTAGCTTAAAATAAGGAGCTGAGGTAGAATGATGATTTTCAACATGTTTAAGTGGATGGTGATATGGAAGATTCAAAAAGAGAACATATAATTAAATATATAAAAAGAAAGAATTTAAAAGGAGATAAAGATTAAAAGCATTACAAAAGTAATAAATGGAGAAAAAAATGGAAGCCTATCATTACCTAAAATGTGAATGGGTTAAATAATGTAATGAAATAAAAGAGAGTGACAGAATAGAAAACAAAACAAAATCCAACAATTCACTCTAAAGGAAATATAAAAAGTCACAAACAGAATGAAATGAAAAGCTACAATAAGATGAATTTGATGATTCCAACAAAGCAGGAGTTGTAATCATACACAGCAATAATAATCTTTACTAATTATTTAATTAATAATAATTCAATAAAAAAAATAAAAACTCACAATATCAAGTGAGATAAATCAGTACAGTACATTATGTTTAAAGGTATCATTGGCAACAAAATAATATCAATACTAAACACACACACACACATACACCAAGTAGAATAAGATCTAAATTCATAAAGGAAAAGTTATTTTAACTGAAAATGAGGAAAAAATACTGAGAGTAACAATACTTGTAGTAGTTGTTAATGTTATTCTCTCAGAGTTAGATAAATCTAATAAAAAGTTAAACCAAAAAAGCATATATAGAACTGAACAAACTGTGGTAAAAGTTATATCTGAAAAATTTGACACCTTCTGAGTGAGAGCATTAAAAATATACACATTTCTTAAGTCCCACATGACACATTTATGAAAATAGATCATATGCTAGTCAAAGAGAAATTAGAAATAAATGCTTTTTGAAAGTCATATTAAACCCATAATTTATAGTCTATAATGAGTGAGGGAAAACATTTGTATCCAACCCATACAATGGCACCAATCACTTGGAATAGAAATACAAAAGAGAAGACAGTTCTTCCCCTCAGAACACTTACATTCAAATGGGGGAAAGAAAAGACATATGGGGAAGTGATGATCATGGAGGGATATTTTGATTACAGGGTTGGTGAGTGGAGCCATAACAGAATAGACTGTCTTCTCTAGGAGTAATGATGGAGTTTATTTGGTTTAATTCAAGGACTGCAAAGTGGAAAAGGACAGAAAATATGAATACTGCAAAGACAGCTAGCAAGAAGATGACCAGAGAGTGAAGTGAAACATTCCCCTAAATGTAGTGGGTGGCTGAGGCAACTACCAATCTTGAGAGTGGGGCTGCAGGAAAGGAATTGCTGGGTTGAAAGGTTAAGTCCTCCTGAGCATGGGTTTCTGGCCTGGGTGGCAAGGCAGCTGGGAGAAGATTTTTACATAACGAAATAGTAATTAATAGAAGAAACATAAGTTAAAAAAAAAGACCTAAATGTTGACTTAATAATGAAATGTTGAATGATGAGTGGGTCAAAGAACAATTGATAGAATCAACTAAAAATTGTATGAAAGAGAACTATAACAATAAAACAATATACTATAATTTTTGGGATGCAAGTAAAGCAGCCCTCAAAGGAAAAGATTTATCTTTGAAGACACACATTGACCAAAGAGAAAAAGAGATTAATGAACTGAATATACAATTTAAAAAATAGGAAATCAACAGATAAATCAAACCAAAATAAGCATAAAAATGGAAATCTTGAAAATGGGAAATATGTATAAAATGGGAATCAAAATGCCATGGAAATGACAAAATTAAAAACTCAATCTTGGCAAAAATTCATTAGGTTGACAAATATTTAACTAAATTAGTATATACAGAAGGGAGAGGGAGAAAGTTGGTCAGAACACCCCAGACCAATTAATTTAATCTCCACTCTAGTTCATGAAATCCTAGAATGGACAGTTAGCCAGATGTTTTATGTGTTGAATGCGATGCATAGAGGTGCTGATGCCCTATTATCCTTTTTTATAAAATATTAAGTCTTCTCCAGTGAAACTGGAAAGCAGCTTGCTTTTGATGGGAAAATGATTGACCAACCCCCTGATGACTTTAAGAAACTAGCATTCTGGTTCTGGATTCAGAGAATGGGGAGTAAGAGAGTCAGGAGGGTTAGAAGAACCTTAGACCTAACCTTAGACCCTAGGGTTAGAAATGTCACCCCTGGCAGAGGAAAAGAGCTAGCCAAAGGAGTATTTGGTATTTAGGAATTAAATGACAGAGAGTAGAAGACTCAAGAAATCATAGCTGAGTGATGCTGTGTCAGGGAGGGGAATTGAATGAGGATAATACAAGAAAAGAAAGGACTTTGAGGTCCTTCAACGCCCAATGTATCAGCTCTATAGCCACATATATTCCTTTGTGTATATGTCTCACTACTGGTATACTATGCCAGTATATGCCTACCCTTTCTCTGATGTTGTATCTATTTGTGAGAAAGTATACCCCTGATTTACTAGGTGAGGAGAGAGAATATTTTATAGATACTGTTCTTCCTATTCCATCTTGGTACTTGCTCACTGGGGACCCAACCTCTAATCTCTGAGTGCTAAGCTGGCAGATAGTCCTAGAGGGAATGTTACATTGATAAAATGGGAGGAAAAATCAAATTACTAGGATAACATATGAGGTGGAATCATTAAAAATTACAAAAAAAAAATAAAAAGCATTATAAGAATACATTATACAGAATTATATACTGTAAATATTGAGAATTTAAAAAAATTGCAAATTTAAAAGAAATTAAATTAGGTTTAGGTTAACAAATCACACCATACATCACAATAAGCTAAAATGGATACAAATGCTCAAATATAGAATTATCACATCATAAAAACAATTTAAAGAAGGAAAAGATTAGGTACCTTTCACAACTGTGGGTAAGGACATAAATCTTGGCCAAACCAGGGATAAAAATAGAGGAGAGCTGGTAAATGTTTAATAACTGGCTCTCTGAAAAAATGTATACATACATATATATAGCACATTTAAAAAGTTTAATCAGCATTTTAAATTTGTGCATTACTTTCTTAATAATTAACAACAATAAAAATCAGGCCCTGATTTGCCAATTTTAGTAAATTCTCTCACTGAAAAATTAACAATTGGCTCTCAAAAGTTGGCTCCAGTATACCATGGATAAAAGAGATGATAAAACATAGTATAGCAAGTTTTTATTTAAAAAAAACCTTTCATACAAATAATATCATTTCATCCACAATAAGATAAGAAGCCATTCCTGCAAAATAGTTAGTACAATCATTATTAATCCCCTTTTAGAGATGAGGAAGTTTGTTCTATAAAGGTTGAATGACTCATACCTGGTCACAAAACAACTAACTCTTCATTTATCCCCTAATGAGAAATGATTACACCTTCCTCTCACTATGTAATATTAATATGCTATTGGTATACATTGTTTTGTACTCTTTATTCCATAGTATTGCACATGTGTGAATTCTGGATTGTAATGTCTATGAGGACAGAGATTTAATTGTCTTTGTATTTAACTCTGCAAATGCTTTTGTTTCTTTTTTTTTAAAAAAAAGTATTATTTGTTTATTTTTAATATCTATTTAAAAAATTGAGGTCCACATTTTCTCCCTCCTGCCCCTCCCCGACCCATTGAGAAGGCAAGAAATGTGATGTCAGTTATACATATGGAAGCCTGTAAAACATTTCGATATTAGCCATGTTGCAAAAAAGCAAGAAAAACGAAGAAAGAGAAAAATTATGCTTCAATCTGCTCTCATATTCTATCAGTTCTCTCTTTGGAATTGGACAACACTTTTCATCATAAATCCTTTGAAATTATCTTGGATCATTTTATTGATCAGAATAGTTAAGTCACTACTCATAGTTGATCATTATACAATATTTCTGTTACTGTGTTCTGGTTCTGTTCATTTCACTTTGCATCAATTCATATAAATCTTCCCAGGTTTTTCTGAAAGCATCCTGCTTGCCATTTTTTATAGCGCCATCGTGTTTCATTGCAATCACATTCCACGACTTGTTCAGCCATTTCCCAATTGTTTCTTTAATTTCCAATTCTTTGCCACCACAAAAAGTTGCTATAAATATTTTTGTACTTATAGGTCCTTTCAATTTTTCTTTGATCTCTTTGGGATACAGACCTAGTAGTGATATTACTGGGTCAAAGGGTAGGCACAGTTTGATTGCCCTTTGGGCACAGTTCCAAATTGCTCTCCAGAATGGTTGGAGCAGTTCACAACTCTACCAACAATGCATTAGTGTCCAATTTTTCCACATCCCCTGCAACATTTGTCATTTCAAATCTGCACAATGCTTTTCAAAGATGGCATTTAATAAATTCTCATTGAAGGAATAGATGAACCAATGAATGTGGTAGAACCAAGACTTGAACCTTGATTTTCTATTTCCATGTGTTCTCTCCAGTACAATATCATTTTAGGCACTTAGAGAAAAGACATGTATTCCTCCTTTCAAGGAGCCCATAATCTAGTAGATAAGATATGACATCATCATCATTTTAGCTAGCATTTATGTCATCATTTAAGGTTTGCAAAGTGATTTACAAATGTCTCATTTTGTTCTCACAAAAACCATAGGAGGCACAAAAATCCTATTATTAGCCCCCTTTTATAACTGAAGTGGTCAAAGATTAAGTGATTTTCTCAGGCTCAAACAGCTAATATATGTCTAAGGCTGGATTTGAATTCAAGTCTTCCTGATTGCAGGTCCAGTGCTCTATCCACTGTGCCACCCAACTGCTGACATGAATACAAATAATTAAAGTACGGGTTAGATTATATTAAATGCATAATAAGTACAACTTGGTTTCAGAGTTCTAAGGAGATGGAAATCACTTCTGGGTCATCAGTAAGTGAAGTTTTCATATGATTCATTTTTTTAAAAATTTTCCTGGAGTAGCTATAACTAATAGTTTGAAATGGCAAAGAGAAAGCTGGCCTTGGGGTCAGTAAAACTTTAATTCAGGTCCTGCTTGTGGCATATTCTGGCAGTGCGACCTTGGGAAAACTATCTAACTTTTCAGTGTTCTAGTCAACTTCTCAAGACTATAAGTTGTAGAGTCTGAGAGGATTGCTAACCTGAAATGTTTTTAGGTAGATGGAGTCTACTAACTTGGAGTTTCCTACCTTAGTAAAATTAAAGATTCTACTTATACACACACAACACAACACAATGCAATACAACAAACAACTACAACTATTCTCTATAATGAGTCAAAAATTATTTATATTTTTTCCAGTATAGCATTTATGGATACCCACAGCAAAACTCACCTTGAGATCTAGTATTCTAGAGATGAACACAAAATGGTTTCTCCTGTAGCTCACCAAAGCCAAACCAAAGTTTTAATATCAGACTTACTAGTGTTAGACTATCTCCCTGAGTATTTAGTGATATCTCAATAGGGACCTTTCATTAGAAGAGATTTCACAAATCTTTGGGTCACATAAAAGATGGAAACTCTTAGTATATCAAATAGATTTGTGACTTCCCTTGGAGAATTCTTGTGACATAAATCAGTAAATGGATTGCATTCATGCAGACACTTATTTTTCGACTTTCAAACATAGGTAAGTGAAGTCATGTATAATGAATATTCAATTTCAAATGAAAGCATATGAAAATATTTGAGCAAAGGTCTCTAAATTTGTGTTGGGTCATAAATTTGTAAGAAATACACTGGAATCAGATTTGAATTTCTTTTTCCATAGGAGCATCGACAACATTATACCTTCATTTTTATAATGTCATGGAAAGTTAATCCTTGAAAAAATGAATGATATCTGCAAATTATCATGATTTGTGAAAATACCACTTTAGAGTATAATATCCCAGGAATTTTAATGGAAGAAAAAGATCTATGCAGTAATGCTAGTGTTTTATATGTACCTGTGGCTCTTTGGTGTTGATGTTACTCAATGACCATAAGTCAGAGATGCACTTTGAGTTGATTATCCTGAAGTGATGACCAGTTCATGATGAGTCAGTCATCCATTTCCATCTGGTTCTTCTTGTGACTAGTGGCAAATGTTTGAGAGAAAGCTTATCAAGGTGAAGAGTGATTCAGTTGATGGTCATGAAATATAGTGAAGCTAGGTGTGCCATTAAAAGATTTAAGCTTCAACTTTCCTGATCTCATTAAAATGATATACTGAATAACTAGATTTATCAGTCACCAACAGTTGTAGTTAGATTAGTAGTTTATCTGACAGCTATTTTTCTGAAAATAATTGAAATTTGTTTTTTCCTCCATGTGCAAAGGGATGTCCATGTGAAGATATAGCAATGTATTAATTTATTTTAAATAATATTTTAAAGTAATTTATTTAAATTTATTTAATTACATGTTAAAATGATTTTTAACATTTTTTAAAGTTTTGAGTTTCAAATTCTATTCCTATATTTCTCCCTTCCCTCTCCCTTCCCTGAGACAGTAAGCAATTTGATATAGATTATGCATGTAAAATAATTTATTTATTAGTAATTTTGTACAAGACTTGAATAGCAAAATAAAAAAAGAATGAAAGAAAGAAAATGAAAAATAATATGCTTCAGTCTGTATCCAGACAATATCAGTTCTTTCTCTGGAAGTGGATAGCAGGCTTTATCATGACTCCTTTGGGATTGTCTTGGGTCATTGTGTTGCTGAGAGTAACTAAGTCATTCACAATTCTTCACTGTATAATGCTGTTATTACTGTGTACAACAATCTCCGATTCTGCTCACTTCCCTTTGTGTCAGTTCATGTAAGTTTTTACAGGGTTTTCTGAAATTATCTTGCTTGTCATTTTTATGGCACAATAATATTCCATTACAATCATATACCATGATTTGTTTAACCTCCAATTGATGGGCATTCTCTAACTTTTTAATTCTTTGCCACCAGAAAAAGAGCTGCTATAAATATTTTTGTACAAGTAGGTCCTTTTCTCTTTTTTGATCTCTTTGGCCTAGCAGTGATATTGCTGGATCAAAGGCTATGTACAGTTTTATAGCCCTTGGGCATAATTCCAAATTGCTTTCCAGAATGGTTGGATTAGTTAGCAACTCTACCAGCAGAGCATTATTGTCCCAGTTTTTCCACATCCCCTCCAACATTTATCATTTTTCTTTTTTGTCATATTAGCCAAACTTATAGGTGTGAGGTGGTACCTCAGAGTTGTTGCATTTCAATCAATTGTGAATTGGAGCATTTTTTTAATACAACTATAGATAGTTTTGATTTGTCTGAAAACTGCCTGTTCAAATCCTTTGACCATATTTCAATTGGGGAATGACTTGTATTCTGATAAATTTGACTCAGTTCTTTATATAATTGAGAAATGAGAAGGTCATTTATTTATGAATAGCCAAATAGGCCTGGGGGAATTTAGGAAATTTTAGGGAAGCCCTGATGGCCAGTTGAAGCTAAGGTCCCTTAAAAGAAGACTGAAAGGCACAAAAGTAGCAATTTACCTCCCTCACAAATGATACAAAAAAAAACTGTATGAAAAAGAAATAACCGTACTGTGTCTTATTTTATCTGTCAGATAATATCAGCAAAGTTCATCAAGCCTGTTGGTCTGTCAAAGTCTTAAGAGGTTCATTGTTTTATTTATTTAATTTAGTTTAAGTTAGAGATAACTTGACACATATAAATTCAGACAGGACTCAAGTAGCCATTTATAGCTATGTACTATGGGGAGATTTCCCTATATAGGCCAGTGCATACTTAACATTTATTAGCATTGTAATTATTTCTTATTTGCTCTAATGAGGTTGTATTTTCCATGAGGTTAGGAACCATGTGTTAACTTTGTTTTCTTCAACATTTAATGGAGCTCTAAACATATAGTAGGTACTTGATAAATGATTGAAGTACATTGGCCACATTCACACAAATATCAATTATAAGGTCAAAGATCTAGAGCTGGAAGGCAGAGAGGTATGCTAGAGATAGTTCATACCAGCTCAGGAGAGCCAATTGTTAAATTTTCAGTATGAGAATTTATAACTCCCCAGAAATTGGCTAATAATACAAATCAAGGTTTGGTTTTTTTCATTTGATTGCCTAGACTTAAGAAAGTGATGGGGAAAATTTTAACTATGAAGATTAAACTTAAAAGTGCATCATATGTAGCATCTCTTTTTTCAGAGAGCCAGTTGTTAAATATTCATCCACACATCCTTGCTGGATGAGATCTCAAAGTGATAGAAGTCAGAAAATGTCTCTATTTTCCTTTGGTTCTCATATAAGTACATCTATACCAACAATGATATCTTTCTTAACACCTAGTATTCCCAATTCCCTTATAGCATTTAAATTTTCCCTGCATTCTGTCCCTTCTATGTTTCATATATTTCATTAATTCTATCTTGCCTTTTGTTCTGCTCCTTTTTAATCTCTTCTACTTAATACAAGTACATTTTAGTCGTTTCAGTCATGTTTAGTCGTTTCAGTCATGTCTGACTTTTGTGACCCCATTTGGTGTTTTCTTGGCAAAGATACTAGAATGGCATGCCATTTCCTTCCCCAGTTCATCTTACAGATATGGAAACTGAGGCAAATGGGGTTAAATAACCTGTCCAAAGTTACACAGCTAGTAAGAGTCTGAGGCTGCATTTGAACCCAGGTCTTCCTGACCCCAGGCCTGTGCTTTCTCTACTGCACCACCTAGCTGCCAGTATACTTTATAAGCTTTTCTTTCTTCCCTTAATGCCTGAGGTTTTGTCCTTTCTATTTATCATTTTTTCCCCTTCTTTTTCTTTCCTGGGCTTTTTAAAAAAAAGTCTTATTGCCAGTACTGCTGCCAACATTTCACTTTTTCTCTTTACTCTCTCCTTTCTCCCCCCATAGGCTGCTGCAGCAAGAAAAATCTTATCTGGAATTATTGTTGCCAACTTTGGGTGGGTAGACAGGAGGGTACAAAGATGTAATGCATGGCTGGAGATTGAGGACAGCTTCCATTTTTGTTTCTCTGCTATCTGACATCATCTAAGTGGACAAGGACAGGCAAATATAAAAGAGAAGCCAGGTTGTCTTTGTGAAAGCATCAATAATTGTGATTTCATTGACTGTTTCTTTTTTGGGGGTTGGGTGGGAGTGCAGAAGGGGTGTGGGGAGGATATTGGAGTTGAAACTAACTGTTCTGAATTCTGGATTCTTGCTCCTAGTCTGCCAACCTCAGAATTGATCTGTTCTCTCAGCATATTGGATTTTATATGATGAAGTCACTTCCTGACTATTAACAATTTCTTGAACTTTGGACTCAGTGTTATCCTTTGGATTTAAAATGGACTTGTATGCCCTTCATGGTCAGGTCCCCTTGAATAATGACCAATAGACTATTCATATATTTCAGTTCATCCAGTTCTGGCTTATTGCAGCCTTCCTTTTTCTACTGTCCACCCCCCAAACAAAACAATACAACGCTAGTATGACACCTCAAAGGGATGAATCCTTTCTCTTTGTTCACAAAACTCCCTAATAAATGTTGAAGACATAGTGGAGGATTAGAGAATATTAAAAGACAAAATGTCTTCTCTTATAAAGGGAAATAATTACATTTCCCCCAAGACCTATGTTTTTATTGGTGCTTAGAGCTTCTTATGATAAAACCTCTAGCAATGGAGATTAGCACTTGCTCAGCAATTTACAGTCTTGAACAGTTTCCTGGGGAAGTTTTGCACAGGGTCACACAGTTAAGATGTGTTAGAGGAAGGACTTGAGCCACAGTTTTCCTATCTGGGAATCTGTCTCACTATCCATTGTTCCACATTACCTCTTGGAATTAGATTACTTCTTTTAAAACATGCCGAGGAAATTCTCAGGGCACCAAGCAAATACTCTGTATGTTATACATTCCCCTCACCCATCTGCTTCCAATTCCTTCAGGTTAGAAAAATACTGAAAGTGGAGGCAAAATATTAATTGCTCCTAGAGATAGAATGACTCTGTTATCAGTTATGAAGTTTGTGAATAGAGGAGGACTTAGAAAAATTAAAAATCTCTTTAGTGAATAAATATTAAAATTGAGAACTAATTTCCTTAATTATTTAGAGAAACCCATTATAGGATGTGGCTGAAATCATGAGAATAGATACAAATATTTCAAGTGAAGAAAATAATCTTCATTGTAATTGTTATGCTAATTATCATGTCAAAATATGAATGTCACCATAAGGAAAATTAAGCACTCAGAAACTAAAACATCAATGGAGTACATTTTCAGAATTATACCACTGGCTGCAATGTTTATAAATTATGTTATACTCTATTAGTTAATTAATCATCTGTACTTGAATTTCTACAGAAGTGGATGATGTCTACTCTTAGAAATATAATACCATTTAAACTGTTTCAGAAGTTAAACAAAAGCTATCCTTTAATTATGCAAAAATTCCCACAAATCCTAGTTCTTGGCAGAATATTCACTTTTCTTTTACTCCCATGATTATTATTGAACACGGTCATATTTAAACTGAAAAAGATGAACAAGCATCATAAAGTGGAAATTGCAGGCCAATATTTGAGTAGATAGTAATATAGCTCCCCTATACTTTAAATAAGCCCAACTTTCCATGTCTAAGTTTCAGAAAATTCCACAAAATTCCTTCTTTCACTCAAGAGTTGGAATAGTAAGAGATTCTTCCATCAGACAACTAAAGCAAATAAAACAAGGATAATAAAGAAATGAGAAAGGAAAGAAAAACTCTTAACTAAATAAAGAAATATTATGGAATAAAAGAATCACAAGATAAAATGTCAGAATAAGGTAATCTTGCAATAACCACAACTAGTTTCACAAAAAAAAAGAATGAAATGACTTAAACAAGCCTTAGAGTTTTTGGAATGAGTAAGACAGGAGAAAAAGGAAGAGATAAAGAACAAAATTATGGTTCAACAAAAAACTCAAAAGGAAAATAGATGACACAACAAAAGCCTAAACATAGGAAAGCAATGTGCATAATAAAAAGAGTGTAGGAATTTGAAAATTAAAAATAAATATATGTACAACAGAACATGTGAAAGTAAAATGACAGTAAAATTGGAAGAGTATAAAGTCACAACTGACATTGATAACAAGGCATGGAGATATTATTAAAGAATAATCATGTTCTCACAAAAACACAATGCAAAGAAAAATTCTAAATACAATATTACAAGAAATCATTAATGAAAATGACACACAAGCCAAAGTAAAGAGTCATAGACTTCACAGGTCACCACCAGAAAGAAGTCACAGGTATAATATACCAAGTAATAACTAGTTAGGGACCTCATGACAAACCAAAAAAGTACTAAAAGTAACTAAGAGGAAATGGATTGTTAACCAAGTACAGTCAGGAAGGAAAGGAGAAAGGACAAAAAAGATGGGAATATGATGTGATAAATAACAGAGGAAAGTGGCTTGTACCTCAAAATAATGTCCTAAAAAGCTGAGCATAATCCCATAGGAACAAATAGAATTGATATCTTCTAAGCTTTCTTATGGCAAAAACTAGTGTAGTAGTTCAGTGCCTTAAAAACAAAAAGTGGAAAAAATAAACCGAAGAAAGGTAAACACATTTTAATTAATTAATTAATTTTTAGTTTTCAACATTCACTTCCATAAGCTTTTGAGTTTTAAATTTTCTCCCCCTCTCTTCCCTTCTCCTTCCCCAAGACAGCATGCAATCTGATATAGGCTCTACATATACATTTCTATTAAACATATTTTCACATTAGTCATGTTGTAAAGAAGAATTAGAACCAATAGGAAGAACCACAAGAAAGAAGAAAGAAAATAAAACAGAAAAAAAGCAAATACTATGCTTCAATCTGCATTCAGACAGTTCTTTCTCTGGATGTGGATAACATTTTCTATCATGAGACTTTTGGAGATGTCTTAGATCCTTGCATTGCTGAGAAGAGCTAAGTCTATCAAAGTTAGTCATCCAACAACATGGCTTGTTACTGTGTACAGTGTTCTCCTGGTTCTGCTCACTTCACTCAGTATCAGTCCATACAAAACTTTCCAGGTTTTTCTGAAGTCTGCATGGTCATCATTTCTTACAGCACAATAGCATTCCATTACATTCATATGCTGCAACCTGTTCAGCCATTCCCCAATTGATGGGCATCCACTCAATTTCCAATTCTTTGCCACCACAGAAAGAGCTGCTATAAATATTTTTTTTACATGTGGGTTCTTTTCCCATTTTATGATCTCTTTGGGATACAGCCCTAGGAGTGGTATTGCTGAGTCAAAGCTTATACACATTTTTATAGCCTTTTGGGCATAGTTCCAAATTGCTTTCCTAAATGGTTGGATCAGTTCACAACTCCACCAACAATGCATTACTCTTCCAAGTTTCCCACATCTTCTGCAACATTTATCATTTTCCTGTTTTATCATGTTAGTGAATTTGATGGGTGTGATGTAGTACTCCAGAGTTGTTTTGATTTGCAACACATTTAAATAGCTAAAGAAGACTACGTGATAATCCAGTGCTTAAAATTTGTTAAAGGGAGAAGAGATTATTGTTTATTCAGAACTCTACACTCTATAGTTCTGTAAAGGGACAAAGAGAAGCATGATATGAGTCTAGATTGAAAAAAAAACACCCTGGGAAAAGAGAGGAGAGAGGGAAGAAAAAACTTATAATTAGAGTGCCATAAGAGAGTGTCATTTGAACATAGGTAGTGGGGGAATTTTGTGAAACTCACATTTGTCTGAGCCATGTAAAAAGAATTTGAAAAAAGAAAAAGAAAACATTACAACTGTGGACAATCACTCATTCACAGGCATCTGGACTGAGATAAGAATGAGAGAAGTAGGGTTTGAGAGAGTAGATGGAGTTAGTAAAGGAAATCCCCCAAATAAAACAATCATATTACAATAATACCAATTCCTTACTTTGAATACATGTACATGTATACATACATATATATATATATATATATAAAATCACATTAAGGAAAGCTAAGTTTTCTAGAGTTTTTTTTTTTTTTTGATAAATGAGACCTGTATTTTTTACCACATGCCTCTTCATCATTTATTAATATATTGTTGATTTTTATTGTTTTACTATTAATATGACCTATTATGTTTGTAGTTTTCCTCACGGTGAATAGTTCCTGCATCCATTGGTTTATTTTTATATTATTTATAGTGAATAATCTTTTGAATATACTTCTGTAGTTTCTTTGTTAATATTGTTTAATATTTTTCTATCAATATTCATTTGTGATATTTTTTTTCATCAGCTTTCTAGTTTTCCCAGAAGTTCTTATCACACAGAAGGTTATTTCTAAGGTAATTTATGTTTTTTTTTTCAAACACTTGATTATAGTGTTCTCTTATTTCTGGTTCCCTTTTTTCTTGTCTGTTCATTTGATTTCCTTATCTATTTTTAAAGCCAATAGCTAATGGTTTTGATGACTGTTGCTATATGTAATCTGAGTTCTGGAAGTGCTATCTCCCCATTATTCCTAGATTTCTTCATATTTTCCCTTGCTATTCTAGATTTTGTTGTGCTTCCAAATGAATAGTTATTACATTTTATTGAGTTCTGCATAGTATTCCTTTGATAGTTTGATTGGCATAGCATTAAACATACAAATTAACTTTGATAGTATTGACTTTTTTTTTTTTTTTTACAATGTTGACATGACTCAGGCTTGGGCACTGAATATTTCCTTGATATTTTAAGGATTTTTTAAAAAAGGAATATCTTCTTTGTAATGAATTTATAAAATGTTTTGTGTGATTGGCTAGAAAATAATTTATATATTTTATAGCTATATTCAATGGGATTTCTGTCTTGGATTTTCTTATACAGAAATGCTGTTGAGGTTTTGTGGATTTATTTTCTAGTCTACAACTTTGCTGAGGCTAAGTAGTAGTCTCAAGGAGTATTTTTGCTGATTCCTTAGCATTTTCTTTGTAAATCATTAGGCTATTAACCAAGGGATATTTTTAATCTCTTCCTTGTCATCTTTATACTTTAATTTTTTTTTAATTGCCTTATTGCTGTTGCTAATATTTCTTTTGTTGTTGTTGTTGTTGTTTTGTTTTGGTTTTTCTTGGTGAGGCAATTGGGGTTAAGCGACTTGCCCAGAGTCACATAGCTAGTAAGTGTTATGTGACTGAGGCCGGATTTGAACTCAGGTCTTCCTGACTCCAGGGGCAGTGATCTATCCACTGTGCCACCTAGCTGCCCCCTATTGTTAATATTTCTAAAACATTATCCAATAATAGCAGGAAGAGCAACAATTCTTGCTTTACTATTGCATTCATGGGAAAAGTTTCTAGTGTATGTTCATTGTATATGATGCTTGCTTTTGGTTTTAGATACTTTTAATGATATGAGAAAGAGATCCCTCTATGCCTATACTGTGGAGGTTTCTTAATATCACAGATGAATGTTGCAATTTGTCAAAAACTTTTTCCATATCTATTAAGATAATTATTTTAGTTGTTTTTTTTTAAAAAAATATGATTAATTATGTTGATTATTTCACTAAGTTATTATCCTTTTTATCCCTGGTATAAATCTAATTTGACCATAATGAGTAATTTCTTAGATGAATTGCAATAGTCTGACAGGATTTGATGCACAAAAATTTAATTAATATTCATGAATGATATTAATCAATCTCCTTTGCTTTATCATTTCCTGATTTGGGGATTGGATGTGGTAGCAGCAATATCCTAAATGCTATACCTATGATAATTTTTCTTTAATATATATTGAAATCATCCTTGAGATCTGGTTGGTTTAGGGGAATAAAGACTCAAGCTATTGGAATCACTTTCTGGTCTCTTAAGTACAAAAGCTACAAGGAATTCAAAGAACATCCTTGGTGTTTGGTGGGTCTTGGTGAGAAACTGTTAAAGGAACTTTCCTCAGTCGAATACTCCAAGTATCTTCAGTGCCTCTCTCCTTGTTGAATATCCTTCTCCTACTTTAGCTAAGTAAATTTCTTGTAAATTTCTTAGTTAAGTAAAAAAAAAAAATCTTGTAATGATTTCTAGTGTCTCACTTTTTTTTTCCAACATGAAATCTAAATGAAGTCTGGCCAGAGTCAGGCCCAGTTTATCACACAGGACTATATTTATCTCATAAATGAAATTCAACAGATCCTTTCTTAATTTTTGAGAATAATTTGTTAGTATTGGTATTAATCATTCTTTAAAATTTTGTAGAATTCATAATTTCTATGAGGACTGGGACTTTTTTTAAAAAGAAACTTTTGGTAATTTCTTTATAGCCAATTTTATTTCTTTTTATGAGATGGGATTATTGAATATCTCTGTTACTTTGGGTATCTATATTTCTAAAGGTATTGGTCTATTTATTTTTGTTCTCAGGTTTGTTATGTTCTGGTTATTTAAAAAAATTCTTGTGGTTTTGTTGTGTTTTCACTTTGTTAATTTGTTATTTTTCAATTTAATTTTCCATCCTTTAAAAAAACAATTTGGCTAAATGTTTACCAATTTTGTTTTTTCAAAGGACTAGCTGTTAGTTTTGTTTATCATTTACATAGTGTCTTGGGATTCCTATTTATTTCTTTCTCTAATTTTCCCACTGTGGAATCACTTTAGTTGCATCCCAGAAATTTTGGCTTGTTTTGTCATTCTCATTGTCTTCACATAATTATTAATTGTTCTATGATTTGTTCTTTAACAATATTAGTAATAATAATATTACATCTTAATTTGAGTCTGTCTTTTTGTGTGTCCATGTGCTTTATAAATTGATTACTATTTTTATTGGAGTCAGTTGGATGGTAAAGTAGATCTAGTGTCAAACTTGGAATCAAGAAGTCTTAAGTTCAAATCTAGCTTCAGATACTTACCAGTTGTGTGACCCTGCTAATGTTTTACTTAAATTTTTTTGTTAATTTTGTAATATCATTTTTTACATAATATTTTTAAAAATTTGCATTAATGTTCATTAGACATATTTGCCTATAGTTTTCTTTCTCTAATTTAATAGTCCCCTTTTCAGTTATTAATACTATATTTGTAGCATAGAAATAGATAAAAAGGTTGCCTTTTCCTTTATTATTGCAAACAATTTATATAGTATTGGGATTGCCATTTGAATGTATGATAATTTTAAAATCCACATATCCATCTATTCCTGGAGATTTTTCTTTGTGAATTCATTTATGGCTTGTTCAATCTCATTTCCCCCTGCTATTGGGTTTATTTAAATTGTCCATTTCTTCTTTTCTTAATCTGGATATTTTATATTTCTATAAGTAGCCATTTATTTCTTCTGTTTTCAGTTTTGTTAGCATACTGTTGGGCAAAGTTGCTGCCCAATTGTTCCTTTTTTTCCTCTTTAATTGTTGTGAGTTTTCCTTTTTCAATTTTGACATAAAAATGATTTGTTCTCTTTTTTAAAAGAGGCCTGAATGAGGGTGATGGCCGTATGAATACAAAGAAGGGCTTATACATGAAAGATGTTGTCAAAGATGAATTGATGAGAATTGGAAACTTATTTATTATTTGGGATAAGGATGGCATTGTACCATAATGAGAGAAGAGGGTGATATGGTCCTGGTTGGAGATAAGCCAACAATTGTCTATTGAGGGGAGGATAGGATGGTTGCATCTTGTTGTGCTATGGTCACTTTGGGATATATAGCTCCAACTTTGTCATGTACAGTCTAGACCACCTGTCTCTTTTTCCTTTTCCTTTTTTTTTTGTTTTTGTTTTTGTTTTTTGCTTTTTGGTGAGGCAATCGGGGTTAAGTGACTTGCCCAGGGTCACACAGCTACACACTGTTTCTTTTTAAGATTATTTCTAATTAAATTTCAAATATCCACCACATTCAGAGAAATCATTGATCTCATTTATTTAGCTATGTTTGTTCTTGTGTCCTGAGAATCGATCATTTTGAAAATGTTTTCTAGCCCTTAAAAAATTCATCCTCACAGGCCTGAGTAACAAAACCAATAAGAAGGAGGAGTAGACATTTTCTCCAGTCCCCACAAATTCTCAGAAAATCCACAAAATAGGAATTATGCACCAAGGGCAGAACAATTGCATTCCCCGCCCCCCAACACACACACAGGTCAAGAAAGCAAGAAGACCAATGAAATAGTATTGGAGAATACTTCTCCTAATATAAACCTTTGGCAACCATTCTTCATGAACCTCCACTCCTCTGCAGACTGGGCAGAGTAAAACATCAGATTGTGCTTTGGGATCCACTTCCCATCCTACTGTAGTCTCTGCTGGCACACACCAACCTTGCCCTGCCCCCAACATCCAGATGTAACAGGCTAGTCACTGTAATTACTCCCAGCCATATGAAAAGAGAAGGAGGTATACAAGGAGCAAACTCAACTTCCCTTCTGCCAACAGTAGCCCTCTAGGTTAGGAAACCCAAAGGTAGTAAAACATGTCCAGAATACCCAGATAGACCTTTCAGGAACATTTACACCATATGATACTATTTCTCTGTTTACTGCATGGCTGTTGAGCCTTAAAGATCTTCTTGTAAGGAAATCCTATTCTCTCTGCTTAGATATAGTCTTTACAAGCTCTTTCAATCATCCATCACTCTTAAAAGGCCATTTAGAAAGTAGTAGTTCCTCATGTGAATAGCAGTTCTATTTAAGTCAAAGAACTGCAAAGTTCATCAAACAGGCTATTCTGGGGTTAGATAGACCAGACCAGTCCATTCATTCACTGGATGCTGCACTACCCAATCAGAATGAAGCTCACAGTAATTCAGTTCAGCTTGATTCTAAGTCAACTCAACAGGGTACTAAAATAAGGACTCCCCCCACTGCTTCCCCTGTCTTTGTTAAAGCCAGAGATGGCAGCAGAGAACAGCAAACCCTTATCAAAAGCTTCACCTTTCTCCAACTCCAGGTGGTGCTGAAAGTCAATAGCTGTCAGTATGGGCAACTGAAGTCAAGGCTCTCTGCTACAAATCAGAAATTGCTCAGCTGAAGCTTTCTCTCAGCTGATTGCTTCTAACAGATACTTTTAAGTATAAAAATGTTTGTCTACAATAGCAACAATATCATATACTTGAACAGTACAAGTATTTGCCCTTTATAAAGCTATTTTTGGGTCCTTTTCATGACTAATAAGGTCCATATTAAAAAAAAAAAACTTAAACGGACAGTCTATCTTGGTTGTTCAGTCATTCAGTCATTCTTTGTGCCCCCATGGACCACAGCTACCCATGTGATCCTCTGCCATCCCCTTTTCCTTTTTGTCTTCAATCTTTCCCAACATCAGAGTCTTTTCCAATGAGTCCTATCTCTCATCATATGACCAAAGTATTTAAGCTTCAGCATTTGACCTTCCAGCAAATAGACTCAATTAATTTCTGTAAGCATTGACCTATTTGATCTTCTTGCTGTCCAAGGGGCTCTCCAAAATCTTCTTCAGCACCACAATTCAAAAGGTCAGATTCTGTGCTCAGTTTTCTTTTGAGTCCAACTCTCTCAGTCATGATTGCTACTGGAAAAACCATGACTATATGGACCTTTGTTGGCAAAGTGATGTCTCTGCTTTTTAGTATGATGTCCAAATTGGCCATAGCTTTCCTTCCAAAGAGCAAGAATCTTTTAATTTCATGGCTGCAATTGCCATCTGTGATGATCTTTGAGCTCAAGAATAAAATGTGACATTGCTTTCATTTTTCCTCCCTCTATGTGCCAGGAAGTGATGGCCCAGGTGCTAAGATCTTAATTGTTGTTGTTGTTGTTTTAAATAAGATTCAAGCCAGATTTTATGTTCTCTTTCACTGGCATCAAGAGACTTCTTAACTCTTCTTCACTTTCTAACACCACAGTCTATCTTACATTTGTGATTTCCTGACTCTCTTCTCTCCTGGTTCTTCTACCTGTCTGACCTCTCTTTATCCTTTTCTGGATCCTACCTATGAGAGTTCTGTCCTGAGCCCTCTTTTCTCTTAACACTTTCTCTTGATTACTCCATCACCTTCCATGAACTTAATTACCATTTCTATGCAGACTAATCACAGATCTATATACCTCATTCTTTCTTTGTAATTCCAAATCATTAACTGAGTATTGACCATTTCTAACTGGATTTCCCATAGAAATATCAAACTCTGTATGTTTTATTGTAGCTATTCTAAATTCAAACTGAGCAATACAGATTTCATTATTCCATCCTCCCCACCCACTCATTTACTGATCTTTTATATTTCTTTCAAGGATACAACTATTATCCCAGGTTCATAGCTTTGTAATCTTGGTGACATTGTCTTTGCTCTTCATTACCCCATATGTAGGGAGACCAATTAATATCCTAACCTCCTCTCCCATACAAGCCAGGCTAGATTTGTTTTCTCTTAAAAAGGTACTAAAGCTATCTTTGAAAATGGATTCACTTTTTACACTAAAAGAATAGGCTGTTGGCATTAATTTCTGGTTGCCTGAGAAGGAGCCATGAGGTGCTCGGGGATATTTTGATTCTTGAATGGCAGATCACAATGGACAGCACAATGGACCACTTCATCTTTCACTATGAAATCAAAATCTTACCTTCTATATGAAAATTTAACTGATGACTCCTTCCAAATGGATCATGCCTTCCTTCCCAATGAACCTTGTATTTAATGATTTTATACTTACTCTGTATACATACATTATTTTTGCATATACTTATAGATCAGATCTGCATAACTTGGCAGTAGGTAGGGACCAAAATTAAAATAGGCTAACTTTCTTCAGGCCACAGATAGGTTTTTAGCAGGTTACTTTCCAAGTAAAGGTAACTAGAGAAAGAATGACAATGGGTGATTGGCCCGGGTCACCTGACAAACAGGAGAGAGTACACAGTGGCAGCCCACTCATCAAGTTACATGATGGACACAATAGTGACTAGTGGAAGGCAGGTTAGGTGGGACAAGGACAAAGCACTCATTACATCTTTACTTTCTTTTACATTCTTTATATTTTTCATGGGCCACTTGAAATCCTTTGATGCTCTGCAAGTGGCCTATGGGCCATATGCTATATAGACCTGTTACAGATAGATCTTAATCTATTACCTACACTTGCTTCCTTCTTCTGTACATGGATATTAACATTTTTAGTTAGATGATGAGATCACTATGTAATCACATTTCTTTCTTTGGATAACTTTTCTTCCATGTGTACCTTGTAATTGTTTTTCTTTGTGTTTTCAAAATATGATCATAGAGATTTTCCCATCCTTTCTGGGCTTGTTTTGGAGAATTTTATTTTCTGGGATCTTATCTATTCTTTCTATGAACCCTTTGATGAATTATTCAATTCCCCTAACTATGTATATAGTTCATCTCAGATATTTCTATATTTATGATATAAAAGTATGCTAATCTGAAGACGATTTTACAAAAGCAGAGGTCTTTAGTTTATCTATCTAGTATCTATCGTCTAGATTTCCATCACTATTCCAATTCTATAGACTTTTCCTCTTGACTGAGTTTCTTCTTCTCTCTCATAATACTCTTACATTTCAACCCTAATGAGCTTTTTCCTTCTATTATTATTCCAGTTCCCTTTAGAGGCATCTGCACTCATCTAGTACCTTGCATGTTTGCATAAAAGATCCTCAAACTTTTGGGATATATTTGGTCTAGTTTCTTTTTTAGTTGTCAATCTCAAAATCCTTGAGACTCGGGAATGAATATTCCACATCCTTCTGATTTGAGTCTCTCTGTTCCCATGCTAAGAATGCAGGCTTTGAGGTATTAAAGTAGGAAATGAACCCAGTTATACTTTCCTTTGATATCTCTGATGAATTAATATTAGGACAAAAGTCTGTCTTTATTTGCATGGCAGAGAGGTTCACTTGTGTAAATCCTATGTCTTAAGCATTTCTTAAGTGCTGACTATGTAACAAAATCCTTCACTGGCTGGAGGAATAATATGCATGATTGTCAATCGGGCACATGACTCTTTTAATATGAAGCCATTTTCTCTAATCAGTGACCATCATACAATTATATGCTTGATTTTATCCTTTCAAGTTTTATTTTGTTTTTTGTTATTTTGGTTTTGAGCAACAGTCTGAAGTCTAATGTCAAATAAATGTGTAATTGATGGTTCTATTTTTGACATAGCACATAATGCTCTCTATTGAGAAGTGAAACTGTGATTTCTATGGAGAATTATTAAGTACATATATTCTACTTCCTGCCTCCTTTTATGCTACATGTTTTCATAAATTCATTGCTAACAATCTATTACTATGAATTGTACATTGAATGTTGTTCTCCTTTGAAAAATGTAGGTTTGATTGTGCTTCTCTGAAAAGGGTGGGGTGGTTGAGAATTAAACTAGGTATGTGCTAGATTAAAAATTTGGGTTTAATAGAAGATGATGTTTTCATTTTTGGAAACATTTTCACTCATTTGCTATCTGGGTTCATCATGTCATCACTATGAATACCACATTCATCATGTCATTGTTTGTCACATCAACATCAGTATGTTTAGAGCTACTGAATTGATTTTAAAACATATTTAAGTGTATGCAACTGCTGGGAGAATTAAATAATTAGATAAGATATGGTCTTTGACATCATGTAGCTTATAGTCCATTATAGACAATGGCTACCCACTAACAATTATAACAAAAACTTACACATAGGGCTTGGTGGAGAAGGTAGTATATTATTTTAGCTTTATCCTATAACTAGGAATTCAATAGGCAGAGGAAGTGGGAGGAAGCATTCTGGGTATAGGAAACAAAGTCAATAAAAACCCTGTAAGATGAAAAGTATATTTAGGGAACCATGAATATTTACTCCAGTTGGGCAGGAATGTGGCATACCCATAGACATGAGTAATGTGAGATAAGCCTGGATAGGTAGGATGGCATGAGATTCAACATATTATTATTATTGTTGTTGTTTTTACACACAATGATAACAGCTAGCATTGAAAACTTTCAAGTTTTCAAAGTGCTTTACAAATATTGTCTAATTTGATTCTCACAACAACCTTTGGAGGCAGGTGATATTATCCTCCTCATTTTACAGACATAACTGAGGCAGGCAGAGGTTAAATGAGTTGCCCAGGGTACATAGCTAGTAAGTATCTGAGGCCAGATTTTAAGTCAAGCCATTTTGATTCCAGGTCCAATTGTCTATCCGTTGTACTACCTAGTTGCCCCACCATGAATGATGGGTTAAGGAGTTTGAATTTTATTTGGAAGCCACTGAAGGGTTTTGAGTAGAGAAATAGTTTATGAGAATGATTTGTCTGGCAGTGGTAGTAAGTATGAATTAAAGCAGGGAGAGAGTGGAGGATGGAAGTCTTAGTGTTTTCAGTAGTGCAATCGGGTGGTAATGAGGGCCAATAATCCAGTACAAGTTGTTGTGGGAAGGGTTAAAAAAACACAACAGATCCATTTTTCTGTCCTCACAGAGCTTAAAATTCAGGAGAAACACTTCAAATAATACCAGAAAAATACGAAACAGATCATTTACAAAGTATGGCAAAATGTAACAGAATATAAAAGATGAAAGTCATGTAACTTTAGCTCCCCCAAATTTAACTATTTACTTTCTCAATTAGTAAGATATAACACTTAGAACTAGTAGTAATAAATGAAGAAAGAAGCATGTATTAGATACCCTCCATGTGCCAAGCTTTGTGCTAGGTGCTGAGGATGTAAAAACACAAATGAAATAATAACTGCTTCCCCTCAAGGAGCTTACATTCTTTAGAGAAAACAACATATACATCAATAGGTATATGCAAACAAATCCAAGGACAATTGGGAGTGGGGAGATGTGAACAGTAGCTGGTGTCATCAGGACAGGCTTAATGCTGAAGATTGTTCTTGAGTAGAGTTTTGAAGGAAACAGAGGATGAGGTTCTATGATCATAGAGCTGGGAATGATAATAGTTCATATCCCTTGTTTTATAAATGGGAATCTGAGGCTAAGGGAAGGTAAGTGATTTGCACAACAGGTAGAAAGTGGCAAAGCCAGGATTTTAACCTCAGCCTCTGATTCCCTATCCACCAGTATTTCTGTTCTCACTTTACATTGCCTCATGTTCTTAAGCTGATCAACATTCAACAAAATCAAGTTAAATTGGTGAACAATGGACCATATTTTGTACCTTTCAACAGTGTGAAATCTAGTGGAACTACTGAGGCTACTGGATTGTGATTATGCTGTCTTTTGTGTAAGGGACTTCAATCTCAAACTTTTCAAATTTATTATTCTTGGGAGAAAAATAAAAGTGTAGGGCCACATTTTTTTTAAGCCAATAAGACAAGAGAAATGATCAGAGTATTTTCAAAAGGTTTTAGCACCATGGAAAGAGACAAAGTCATTGAGGTGATTGGTAGTTAGTCTCAGAAGATGATTTATGGTATTTATGCCTTCATTCTTATTCTGATTATAGCAAGGACTGAGAACTCAACTTATAGCAATATTAATCAATTGTGAAACAAAGCTACCTAAATCTCAATGGGCTGAGAAAATGCCATGAATAAGAGGACATTTCACATGGATGTAACCAGCAAAAGAAAATGAAGTCTGATGTTTTGGCCTTTATCAACCTTAAGGAGAACAGTTAATATTTTTCCAGAATTATTTTTGTATTTTTGGTCATTATGATATTCTTATCATAGAATAGGTCTATGACAGCTAGGTGACATAGTGAATAGAATGCTGGCTCTGAAGTCAGGAAAACACATCTTCATGAGTTTAGATCTAGCTTCAGACAATTACTAAACATGTGACTCTGGCAAGTCACTTGACCCAGTTTGTCTCAGTTTTCTCATCTATAAAACGAGTCACTCCAGGATCTTTGCCAAGAAAACCCCAAATGGGATCATGAAAAGTTGGACATGACTGAAACAACTGAAAAACAATGACAAGAAACATAGACCTAGATGAGACAATCAACATACACTTATTAAACACCTACTATGTGCCAGGCACTATGCTAAACACTGGATCAGGATTCTAGCCATTTTTTTTTAATCATGAAACCCTTTGACAGTTAGGTGAAGCCTATAGAGCCATTCTGAAAGTGTTTTTAAATGCATAAAATGAAAAACATAGACTCCATGAGATGTTATGTACTTTCATGCTAAATTTTAATAAGTTAATTCTGATATTTAAATAGCTATCAAAAATAAAAACAATAAGCTCATGAACCTAGGTTAAGAACCCTCACTCTAGATTTAGAAAGGACTTGAGGGGTTTTGGAGTCCAAAGCTCTCATTTGATAATTGTGGGAAATGGGGCCCAAGGAGGTAAAAGATATTGCACAAGGTTACCCTGGTAGGCAGGTTTTGATTCCAGTTCTATCTGACCCCAGAGCCATTGCCACTGAAATCATGTTGTTTTCCTGTTGAGTCACCAGACAGTGTGACATCTATCATCAGTTATTGACTAAGGGTAAAAAGAATACAGGATTGTCCATTCTTAAATGTTTCATGATTCACTGAAACTTAGGCCAAATGAATATATTAATTAAAGAAATTACCCTTGGCTTCTACTCTTGATTATATGAATAATGCTTACTTATTAAAAAGTCCTGCATTTGGCCCATTTCTAAATTACAGTGTGCTCTTGGCTCAAAGTAATATTGTTTTCACAGGCTTAAGAAATTGTTATATGTACTTTTTCACAGGAAAGAATCTTATTAGTAGCAGAATCTAAGGTTACAGCAGAAATCAGATATTAATTTGGTTAACTAGATCTATATAAAGGGCACAGAGCTTATGAGGGTGCACTCTGCAGTATTAAATGTTTTGAAAAATTGGTGTTGAGCACAGAATTGAAATTTGCAAAATCTAACATGTTGACAATTGATAAATGGTCCAATTAGCATTACAGACATTTTGTAACCCTGAAAAAAATGAGACCCAAACAAACAAACAAACAAAAAATATTTATATAAGAAGCAAAGTTTAAGGGGTTATAAAAATATTGACCAGCATGTTTCCTGAACATCACCAAGTATTATATTTCCAAACTGCACAGTGGTCATGTTTTAAACAACATGTGTGGCTATAGCATGGTCTCAATGCTTTATATGTACTCCTCAGAATTGTCATGAAAAATGAATATATGTATTTCAAATTATATCATTAAACTGATTGAGTTTGAAATGCTCTCTCCATCCCCACCAACTGCCAAACAGTGGTACTCACATGGCAGGTAGACTAGGCTAGCTGCAGCAGTAATGCAAAGAAAGGGAGAGACAGGAGAGGAGTGTGCACCAGTGGGATGAATGGTATGAGTCATATCCCTGCCAACACCTTGACCTCCACTTCTCCTCAACCCAAATGGAGATGGGTTAGAACCACTGGACCTATTTGCAGCCTAAGCCCCAAGCCAAATTAAGCTTCATGAGGATATGACCTGGTTAGTGCTTCTAAAAGGCCTACAGCTCTTTCCTTTTTAACAGTCACAGCTACTAAGGCAAATTCTTGTTCTTACCCCAAACTTCTGTCAAATATTTCAATATCAGCAATGAATATGGTTTTATTAATGGAAATGACACGAACAAAGAAGCATCACCACCAGCTTTTCTACTGTACCCTAAGGATCATGGAGCCTTTCCATCTGACTTGTGGCTGAAACCTCCTTCCTATAGGTATGGTCTCCTTCTGTTAGAAGTGAGCTTCTCAGGCCAGCTAGGTGGCACAGTGGATTATCTCCAGCCTTGGAGTCAGGAGAACCTGAGTTCAAATCTGGCCTCAGACATATAACACTTACTAGCTGTGACCCTGTGCAAGTCACTTAATCCCATTGCCTAGCAAAAACAAAACAAAAAAAACACAAAACAAACAAAAAATCCCAACAAGTGAGCTTCTTGAGAGAAGAAACTATCTCTGCTTTTCTATTGTATCTCCAGATCTTACTATAGCATTTTGCCAATAGTAAGTATATAGTAAATGTTCTTCAATAGTTCGTTGATTCATTCATCCTCAAATTATTATGTGTTGACTTATCTGTGCACATGTTGCATCTTCCCCAATAAAATATAAGCTCTTTGAGGGCAGTGACTGTTTTACTTTTATCTTGTATTCTCAGGGCCTACCACAATACCTTGCAAACAGTAGACACAATAAATGTTTATTGAATTGGGTTATTTCAGTTAATAAATGTATAGTCAGTTCCTATTATGCAAGTTTGTCTATGCATATATATATATATAGATATATATATAGATATATATAGATATATATATAGATATATATAGATATATATATAGATATATATATATCCCCCCCTTCTTTCTCTCTCTATTTCTCTCTGTCTCTCCCCATCTATCTATTTAATGGGAAGGCATAATCTTATTGATTTGGAAGACACCTGCAATAAATGAAATACATACCAAAGAGGGGTTTGGGGATGAGAATTTTACTCCCATTTTGCCCCTCTCATGGTCACTCTGGATATAAACACAATAGAGGATGCAGGGCTGTGTGTACTAAGGAGGAAGAGCCATGGAGGACAACATACATACTCTAGTTAAACTCCAGCTGAAGGAGAAATTAACAGTTGAAGAGGATGGTAGAGGAGAGATGGCCACCATTTTTGATCCAGGCTGCAGATCTTAATTGTATAACTCAGGGCCTATCAGTCTATCTCCATCACTGGATCCTGAAAGTTGTCTTAGGAAAATAACCAGTCAGGGTCTCATGGAATGAGTAAGGAAAACACACCAAGAACACTACATATTCCTCTTTTCTAGGAGCTTAGAAGGAGTGTGACAGGCCATGAGTTCCAACTTTGCTAGTGGCAGCAAGTTACCTGAGTACTCAGGAGAGAGGGGCTGAGGTACCTGGTTGCCTGGAGTTAGGAAAAGCTTCTATTCCCTCCCCCAAAGATTTATCCATCCATCCTTGTGGTACCTAGAAGGGTCCCCAGTTTTTGAGTCTTCTCTCAACGTTAATGCAAGGCACTGGGGTAGGTAAAAAATGATTAAAATATAGTCACTACTCTTTAAGAACTTAAAAATAACAAAGTATGTTGTTGTTTGGTCATTTCAATCATGTCCAACTCTTCATGACCCCATTTGGGTTTTTTTTTTTTTTACAAAGACACCAGAGTGGTTTGCCATTTCTCTTGGCTTGCCAACAGAGTGTATGGCAGATATAAAAATTATGATAATTAAAAATAGGATAAGAGAAGTGTAGACCAAGTACAATGAGAATATTTGAGTGGGGAAACTCTGGGAGGATATTTTAAAGAAGGGGAATTTTTAACTGAGCCTTGAAAGATGGATAGGTTTTTAATTGGTGTAAGTGGAATGGGAAGAAATTTCAGAGGAGGATAATGTTTTAAGTAAGTAAAGGTTTTGAGATGAACAAATCATAGTGCATGTTCAGGAAGGCTAGTGATTCAGGGTTAGAGAATATGAGTAGGGAACTCTATGTAATAAAACTTGAGTATTACCTTGGAGTCAAATTGTGGAGTCTTGCACACTAAGCTAAGCAATTTGATTTCTATTTAGTAGTAATTTAGAAGTCCTTGAAGGTTTGTTTTTGTTTTATAGTAAATCGAGCTGTTTGGAACTATGCATGAAGAAAATTAATCTGGTAATAATATCTATTAGGGAGTCAAAGTGGGAGAGACTGGAGGCAAGGAGATTGGTTAGTGACTTATTATAGTAGTCTAAGCTGGGGAAAATAAGAGTTTCAGGCAGGGTGGTGGTGGTGCAAATGGAGAGGAGTGGACAGTTATGGGAGATATTTTAGACAGAATCTTGCCATAAATGAAATGACAAAAGACATTCCCTGTCCTTGAGGAGTTCACAATCTAGTGGGGGAAACTATATGCAAACAATTATGTACAAACCAACTATGTATGGGACAGAATGGGGGTAATTAATAGAGAGAAGGCATTAGAATGAAGAGGGATTTGAAAAGGTTTACTGTAGAAAGTGGGATTTTAGCTGGAACTTGAAGGAAGCCATAACTAGTGTAAAAAAAATCATGTTTTTAGACTATTTCATTCACACTTGTCATTCCTCTACTTTATAAGTCAGTGCTGTCTGACTGGAAGCATTACCATCAGGTGGGATATTGACATTTCTGATTTTTTCTGATCTATCTTGCTCTCTTTTGGTACCAGAAAATGAAAGTATTATGCACTCCATTTTCCTCTGCATCAAACTGATTATCACGACAATTTTGAGTAGAGTCAGCCTACAATACTTTATTGCCTAATAGATTCATAGTAGCAGTTTTAATAGAGTGTCAGGCCTGCAAACCATGTGAGTGGTATTTCTAGGTGACAATTTATTAACATTGCAGGCTGTCACAGCTATGGTAGGTAGCAGAGAACACAGAATACGTACTATAGAGCACCATAATGGGAATTCCTTTATTTTACTATTCATTTCCAGTCAATACAACATGAAAAATGGGTTAGGTTTTTGAAGAAGTAATAATAACAACAACAAAAATGACTAGCATTTATGTGATTTTTAATGTTTGCAGAATGCTTTATAAATATTTTCAAAGATATAACCAGAACAAAGTGTCCAGACATTTCTCCCAACACCTCAGGGTCAAACTCTCTTGACTCAACTTGGTCTCTGGGGAGAGTGGGCTTGAAACTCAGCTCAGTTCCTCTGCGATATTGGTCCCACTAATTTCACTTCCAGATGTGACATCACAGGTGGAGGAGCCCTTATTCTAGCTACCACTGGACTGGATCTGAAAGGCCTCTTGTGATTATTCAGCACATGGTTGCTAAATGACCTAAGGAGTCAGAAGAGAAGAGAAGATAGCAGCTGAAGAGCCTATATCCAAAGGTAGGTTCACATATTTTTCAATCAAGTTGCTTCCCATTCACCACAAATGTCTACACATGCTCCAGTCTCTACAAGACACCTCCAATATATATCATCAAAACTCTCCTGGAAGGAGAATCTTCATCTCTTTGCAACTGGAGAAATTTGCATCAAATGAATAGACTAACACACTTTGCATGTGGGCCATTCCTTTTCACAGAGTAACAACATTATTAGACAAACAACTTTGAGAGACTTAAGAATTCTGATTAATGTAATGACCAATCATGCTGCTGTAAGATTGATGATGAAGCAAACTGCCCACCTCTTGACAAGAGGTGGCCGCGAGGTACTAAACGAGACATATATTTTTGGACGTGGACAATGGAGTCATCATGGTTGACTTTACATATTTGTTACAAAGATTGTTCTTCTTATTGGAGTAGACTAAGGTGAAGGGGAGCTAGTGCTAGTATTGCAAAAAAAAGGCAGAGAAAAAGAAAGGAAAGAAGATCATTGAACTATTTTTTAAAATTCACAGAAGACATCAGAAGTTCAAAGGAAATATTAATAGGACAAATTTGAAAGTAACACGTTAAATTTATTATATATTTTAACTTAAAAAAGCTAAAAAATAGAGATTCATGATTTTACAAATAGTTCTCTTTTTTCCCCATTCTACTTTGTATATGGACATGTTCTCAATTTCTCTCCCTCCTCCATCTCTTCTCTCTGTCTCTTTCTTACTCTTTTTCTATCTCTCTCTAATGCTAAATAAATTCTGATTTAAAAAAATTTAATCAAATCAGTTGATCTAATGAATTTCCAAGTCCAGCTTAATCTACCTGGGATGAGACCTTAAGATAGTCCTCCCACTACTGTACCTCAAGGAGTTATTGTCAGGTGATTGTGAAACAAGGTTTATTTAATAACATACATACTTTGCAAATTTTAAAATACAAATGAAGAGGCAGTATGGTTTCGTGTAGTGTTCAAAATGTGGACCAGGGGCCCCTAGGATTCCCAGCTAACCTTTCATGTACTCTATGAAATCAAAACTATTTTCTTAATAATACTAAGATGTGGGAATATGAAGAAAAAACAAAGATCTAGGTCCTTAAATTTGGGTCAGGGACAGGGAAATTTGAAAGAAAAGGTCATTTGGAAAGTGAAGATAACATAGCAGACTTCATTATTAAACTCCATCATCCCTTCCCCTTAATGCAGGCACATTATACCTTTCTTTCCCTTGTTTTTGGCCACTCAAAGAACCAAAGTTTATCTACTTGACTTTGAGCCATTGCTTCACAATGATTCTAGGCTCTGAGGAGTGGTGTCAAGAAAATCAGCAAAACTGGATTAATGGTTGATCCTAAAGCATGCAATTCTACCTCTTATGTATCACAAGCTGAGGGGCCACATTCATTCTTTAATGCCTGGAGAGCCCTTTGGAAAAGAAAGTGCTAGGGATAATCAGAAGTCTTGATCAGCACCATAGTACTTCTGTACTTGCTGGCTTGGCTGCACTTTCCGGGAAATGCTGCCCTTGAGAATGTGATTTTTTGAAATGACATTATAGCACTCAAGAACAAGGTTCAATTCACCTTCTGTCACACAGTAAGTCTAGTGGGAATTCCACCTGACCAAGGAGGTGCCACGCTATTTTAAAGAGCTCAAAGGTTAGATAGTTAGACGATATTGTTCTGCGGGCGCAAGCTTTTTTTCTAATCCAAGTCATCTACAAAATCAATACAGACAAAAGACATTTATTCCATTATTCCATTATACATCCATGCCTCAAACATTTAACATGTTGTCAGAAATAATCCTCCAAGCTCTTAGACATTAACCAAATTTAGAAGCAGGGCCACACAGCACACACGATTATATCTCAAGTGAGGCAGTACCTTACAATGGAAGCTTTCAGTTCCTTGTCATACAAGTAACTCTGCTGAGGAGGAAGGAATCCACAAATATAAGATTCAAAATGTGTTTTGTCCTGCAAAGCATGTCCAAGAAGAAGCAGGTTTCTTCCAAAGAGCAATCTGACTTTATATAAATGTTCAATGAAGCGAGAGTCCATTGAGGCTTAAAAACAGGGTGAAGGGATGGTTTCTATTTGAATTACAATGACATTTAAAGTCAAGGAGGCATTGGATTTAGTGTGCCTCTGGGGAGAAAAAAACGACATGCATGACTACTTGTGTTACTTTTTTGTGATGCTCACACAAAAAATATGAAACGTAGATGTGGCAATTATTGTTTCTTTTAATGAATATAGAGTCAAAACTGATAATTAAGTCCCTTGAGAACTGTTTTTCTTTTCATTTTGAAAAGATTGGTAAGATCCAAATAAGTACACATTCAAAATAGGGAAAAGAGATTTTGGAAAGGAAGATATTAGTGATGCAAGAGGAGAAAGTGATGATCTTGGGAGGGATCCCACATATATGAGCAAGAACACAGATAGAAGAGCTAACTTTTGAAGGTCTGATGAGTATTTCCATTCCTGAGGATTCTGAAGAGAAAGTAAATAGAGTCTTTAAAATATGTTGAGATATCATAGTTCATATTTGGTATTTATAATTTCTTAGTGAAATAAGTCATAAGATCGTAAACCCTAGAAGGGTCTAAAATGGGATTGTAGCTTTCAAAGATAAAGAGAGTTGAAGGTTTTTAGACATCTAGTATAGACTATGAAGTAAGAAGTCAAGAGAGAAGAATATTGATATTGTCTTGTAATTCTCAAGTCAGAATGGTAGGAATCTATGGAAGTAATTAATATGTGTTACACAGCAACATATAAAGCTTATCTTGATTCATTCATTCTTTAAAAAGTTGAGTTTTTCTTTTTATTTAATTGAAATAAATCCAATTGAATATATTAAGCAACTACTGTATAGAACTCTGAGGCAGCTTGCTGTAGCAGAGAGAAAGTCAGTCATAGAGTCAACCTGGGTTCAGATTCTGCTTTGACATGAGTCTGTATGATCTCAGACAAGTCACTTAACTTCTCAGTGCCCTAGGTAACTCTCAGATTATAAACCATAAAAATGTTTCTGAAGTGGTGGAGGAAATTTCTTCCCTGAGAATTCATAGTACTTACAGAGTCATTGAACTGGTCTGGTCCATGCTGTAGGTAACGTACTGTTATTTTTGGCTTAGACCAGCAATACCAAAACATATAGATGAAGACTGAAACATGTCTTCTATAATGTTGTTGCTAGTCATTGACAATACCAAATATAAATGTGTTGGAAACAGATATTGTATTCTTCATTCTAGATAAAGTTGTGATGATGTAGAATATATGTTGGAATGGGCCATATTTCAAAATATGGTTTTAAAAAATGATGTGAAAAATGTATGCCCTCAGCTTCATTGATATTTTAACATAAATTTTAAGCAGATTGGATTTAATCATTTAAATCACATGCTTTTAGTCTTTGACTCATTGATCTGAGAAGTTTTACTTACTGTTTACTATGTCAATTGACCCCGAGCTAAAAATTAAGTTCTGCCTGTTCATGTAGTATTTGGCTAAGAAATTTGCATAACTTAATATAGCTTGATAAATGCACAATTATACATCTAAATCATGAAATTCTCAGCTATATAAGTAAAATATATAAATAAATGAATATCTTGTTTATGAAATAAGGTATTCAGTAAAACTGAACTCAACTGATCAAACAAATATTTTCATGAATTAGATTACAAATAAATTAAATCTATGTGTTAGATTATAGATAAATTATAAGAAAAAATCATTTAAAGTGATTTATTTTTCAAAACTGATATTGATATATATGGACAGGGTAAGATTTTCAGACAGTATCTATTTAATCTAAATTCTCATTTATTCCATATGTACATTATTTTATAGAACCATCATGAAATTATGTCATTATGAACCTGTGCAAAAATCAAAAGATTTAATTATATTCAATATACAAAGGCAGGAAAGTCAACAAAGACATTTTAGAAATATTTTCAGAGGCAAGAGTTAAAAAAAAATTCTGTAAAAGTTACCTAACCGGAAAATTCAATTAACCATAATATCCCACTAATTAATTCTACTAGCATATTAAAAAAAAAAAGAAACTGTACTCACATAATTACTAGCAGCTAGTTAATATGGTGAATAGAATGTCAGACCTAGAATAATGTAGACTTGAGTTCAAATCCAGTCACAGGCACTTATAGTTCTGTGATCCTGAGCATGCCACTTAAATTATGTCTACCTTAGTTTCCTCATCTATAAAATGGGAATAATAATGATAGTACCTACTTCCCAATGTAATTATGAGGATGAAATGAGATAATATTTATAAAGTGCTTTGTAAACTTTAAATTTTTATACAAATGGTATTATTGTTATTGTTATTACTATTATTGCTATTAATTATTATCATATGAAGTTGTCTTCCACAAAAGTCCTTCTCTTGACCCTGGGCAGTTGAAGACTATCCAAGGGGAGCAGAAGCCTAATCAGGTTGTACCAGTTTGTAAAATCTTTGATTATGGTCTTGGCAACAAACACTATCTACCTTCTCAGGACTAGCCTAATTAAATATGGAGAAGCTGTATTACCAGGAGGTTGCAAGAAAGCTATTTTTAAAAATTATTCTTTAACTAACAAAAATCTATTTTCTTTCCCTTTCACTTCTTCATAAAAAAAAGAAAAACAAAACTTTCGTAACAAATATGGATAGCAAGGGGCAGCTAGAGGACCTGAGTTCAAATTCGGCCTCAGACCAAACACTTGACACTTACTAGCTGTGTGACCTTGGGCAAGTCATAACCCCAATTGCCTTTAAAAAAAAAAAAGAAAAAAAACCCCATAACAACAACAACAACAACAACAAAAAACAAATAAGAATATCAAAGCAAAACAAATTCCCACACTAGTTATGTCTCATTCTGAAATCAGAATCCTCTGCCAG
Source organism: Vombatus ursinus (assembly GCF_900497805.2). Taxonomy (NCBI): domain Eukaryota; kingdom Metazoa; phylum Chordata; class Mammalia; order Diprotodontia; family Vombatidae; genus Vombatus; species Vombatus ursinus. The sequence continues at coordinate 3,805,439 of NW_020954599.1, read as the reverse complement.
GGAATAGATAACATTCTTCATCATTAGTCCTCTGGAATCATGGTTGATTATTTTGTTGATTAGTTCTAAAGTCTTTCAAAGTTATTTATTTTTAAAGTGTTGTTATTATAGAAATATTTCTACTGATGCTATTCACTTGATTCTGCATCAGTTAATATAATCAAGTCTTCCTAGGTTTTACTGAAGCTATCTCTTTCATAATTTCTTAGGTGGCATGATTGTATTCCATTACATTCATATACCATAATGTAAGCCATTCTATAATTGATGGAGATGCCCTTAGCTTCCAATTCTTTGCCACCTCCAAAGTGCTGCTATAAATACATACATAAATGAAAATAAAAAAATGGATGCCTCTCTCTCTCTCTCTCTTTCTCTCCCCTACTCTTCTCCTCTTTCTCTTCTTCCTCCTCCTCATCTCTTTCATTTTCCTCTTTCTTTAATGTCTTTGAGTATGCCTTGTAATAATAACTGTGGATCAGAGCATTTTGAGTTTAATAACATCTTCAGCATCATTTAAAATTGTTTTCTACACTAGTTGGGCCAATTCATAATTCTACTAACATTTCATTGATATGCCTTTTTTTCTCCCCAGACCCTCTAATGGTTGCCATTTTCATTTTTTTTCAACTTTGCCAATCTTCATCTTGTAGTTAATTTAAATGAAATTTATTTTTCTAACTCTTCCTGCTGGATTTTTTTGGTAACATACAAAAATGCTAATGATATATTTTATTTTATATTTATTTTATATCTTGCAACTATGCTAAGGTTATTAATAAATTCAATTAATTTTTATTTGATTCTCTAATACTCTTTGAGTAAATTATCCTGTCACTTTCCAAAAGCATAATTTTATTTTTTTTGTCAACAGTTTGTCATCAATAATTTTCTTGTATATTTTCTGTTGCTAACATTTTTAGAATGGTGCAAAATACTAGCAGTGATAATGGACATTCTAGCCTTGCCTCTGATCTTATTGGACAGGGATCTCATTTACATCATTCCACACAGCATGTCCCAAAAGAATTAGTGAAGTTTTAAGTTATTAGTTGGCTTTTGGTTCAGAAAGGTAGCCCTTTTACTAAAGAATAAGTCATTTCTTTCTTTTTATTTATCTTTGTAAAGATATTTTTGTTACATTTGAGTTCCAAGCTATTTATCTTCACCCCTCCCAACCCTGCACTAGAGAAGGCCAACATTTGACACTGACATATATGTGAAACTATACAATACATAGTTCTACATATCAATTATTTCTCTAGAAATGGAGAGCATCCTCCTTCATAGATTCTTTGTAGTTGATTTGAGTATTTATTTTGCTCAAAATAGCTTAATCATTCACAGTTATTCTTCAGACAATATTGCTGTTACTGTATACAGCATTATCTGGCTTCTGCTCATTTCACTTTTCATTAATTCATGCATCTTTCCATGTTTTCCTAAAATCAACCTGCTCATCATTTCTTATAGCACAGTGGTATTTGATCACAATCATATATCAAAACTCATTCAACCATTCCCCAATTAATCCACCACAAACAGATCTGTTAAAATATTTTATACTATATAGGTTCTTTTCCTTTTTCCCTGATCACCTGGGGAAACAGACCTAATTACTGAGTCAAAGGATATGCATAGTTTTATAGCTCTTTGGACATAATTCCAGATTGCTCTCCAAAATGACTTCACAGTTCTACCAACCTAGTATTAGTGTCCTAATTTTTCCTCATCCTCTCCAACATTTGTCATTTTTCCCTTTCATCATTTTAGCCAATCTGATAGATATGAGATGGTATCTCAAAGTTGTTTTAATTTGCATTTCTCTAATTAATGAACATTTGGAGCATTTTTTCATATGACTATGTATAATTCTGATTTCTTACTCCCCAAACTTCCTGTATATATCCTTTGACCATTTATCAATTAGGGAATGACTCATACTCTTATAAATTTGACAAAGTTCTCTGTGTTTTTGAAATATAAGGCCTTTGTCCAAGAAATTGTCTGTAAAAGTTTCCCCAAATTTTCTACTTTCTTTCTAATCTTGTCTGCTTGGGTTTATTTACAAAAAAACTTATTAATCAATCACAGTTATTCATTTTATGTCTTGTTATACTTTATGTTGCTTGTTTATTCATAAATTCTTTTCCTATCCATAAATCTGATAGGTATCATGTTCCATGTTCTTTTAAGATACTTATGATATCTCCCTTTATGTCCAGGTCATATATTAATTTTGACCTAATCTTGGTCTATTCTATTTTCTACCAAACTATTTTCCAGTTTTTCCAACAGTTTTTACCAGTGAATTCTTATCCCCAAAGCTTAAAATTTTATGTTTATCAAACATAAAGTTTACTATAATCATTTCATATTGTGTATTGTAAATCTACTCTATTCCACTGATCCACCATCTTATTTCTTAGCCAGTACCAGATAGTTTTGATAATTACCACATCTGTGACTGCTAAAATGCTTGCCTTTACATTTCTCATTAGTTCCTGTAATATTCTTGACCTTTTGTTCTTCCAAATGAATTTTGTTAGTATTTTTTATAACTCAATAAAATAATTTTTGTACTTTATGGGTGGCACCAAATAAGTAGATTAATTTATGTGGAATGGTCAATTTTATTATATTGGCTTGGTTCACCCATGGTCAACTGCTATTTCTCCAGTTATTAATATCTGGCTTTATTTGTCCAAAAAGTGTTTTATAATTATGATCACATAGTTCCTGGGTTTATCTTGGCAAGTGTAATTCCAGGTATTTAATATTGGCTATGAATATTTTAAATGAACTATCTCTTACTACCTCTTCTTACAAGGTTTTATTGTATTTGTTTTATATAGAAATGCTGATGATTTATATAGGTTTATTTTGTATCATGGCACTTTCCTAAAATTATTAATTGTTTTAGTTAGTTTTTTAGTTGAAGCTCTAGGATTTTTCAAGTAAACCATCATATTGTCTGCAGAAAGAGATTATTTTATTACCTCATTGCCCATTCTGATTCCTTCAATTTCTTTTTCTTCTTCTCTTATTGGCAATGCTAGCATTTCTACTACAATACCGAAAATGTTGGTGATAATAGGTATCCTTATTTCACTCCTGATCTTATTGGGAAGACTTGTAGTTTATCTCCATTACAAATAAAGCTTGCTGGTTGTTTTAGGTAGATGCTCCTCATTTGAAGGAAAAATCCATTTATACCTATGCTTTCAAGTGTTTCTTAATAGAAATGACATATTGCATCGAAAGCTTTTTCTGTATCTATTGATATAATCATGATTTTTGTTACTTTTGCTATCGACATAATCAATTATGCCTATAGTTTTCCTTATATTGAACCAGCCCTACATTTCTAGTATAAATCCCATTTGGTCATAATATGTGAACTTTATGATATATTGTTGTAGTCTCCTAACTAGTATTTTATTTAGTATTTTTGCATTAATATTCATTAGTGAAATTGGTATATTCTTTTCTTTCTCTGTTTTTGCTCTTCCTGGTGTAGGTATCAGAGCCTTATTTGTTTCATAAAAGGAGTTTGGTAGGACTACTTGCTTGCCTATTATTCCAAATAATTTATTTAATAGTGGAATTAGTTGACCTTCAAATGTTTGGTAGATTCACTTTTAAATCCATTTGGTCCTGTTGCTTTTTTTTTTTGGAAGCCCATTTATGGCCAGTTCAAATTTTTCTAAAATAGGTTTCTTTTGATATTCTATTTCCTCTTCTATTAATCTGGGCAGTGTATATTTTTGTAAATATTCTTCATTTCACTTAAATTGTTAAATTTATTGGCATATAACTGGGCAAAATAATTTCTAATAATTGATTTCTTTTCACCTACATTAGTAGTGTATTCACCCTTCTAATTTTTGATACTAGTGATTATTTTCTTCTCTCTCTCTTTTTAAAGTCATATTAACCAATGGTTTATCTATTTTATTCATTTTTTCACAAAGCCAACTCCTAGAAAAATTAGTCATTTATTTCTAATGTTTTCTAGTGTTTTTTAACATGCAAGTTTGTTATATCATTAAAAACTTTTTCCAAATCCATTGATATAATTTTAAGATTTTTCTTGTTCTTGTTATTAACATAGTGTCACATTGATAGTATTTTTTTCAAATACTGAACCAATCTTGCATTCCTGGTATAAAATGCATCTCATCACAGGGTATAATCTTTATACAAAATGTTTACATCAAAGTTCATTAGGGGTATTGGTCTCTGGTTTTCTTTCTATCTTGAATTCTCCTTGTTTTAAGTACCAAGATCCTATTTGTATTATAGAAGGAATTTAGTAGGACTCCTTTTTTTCCTTTCCCCCTCAAATAGTTTATGCAATATTGAAATTAACTGTTGTTTGGAGATTTGATAGAATTTGCTTGATATCCAGCTGTACTGTTTTTTTTTTCTTATTTCCCCCTTTTGGAACATATTGTGTGTTGTTCTATTTCTATTTCTGAGATTGGGTTACATAAACACTTTATTTCTTGTTTGTTCTGTTAATAAGGACATTTAAAATTTTTTAAATATGCATCTATATAATTTAAGTTATCGGTTTCATCATCATATAATTGAGCAAAATAGTTTCTAATAATTTTCTTTATTTTACCCTAATTCCTTTTGAATTTTTTTTTAAGTATTGGGGATTTGTTTTTCCTCTTCAAAAACAAATTAAGTAATGATTTATATATTTTGTTTATTTTAAAAATAGATGCCAGCCTCTTTTAAAAATTAAATCAACAGATTTTTGCCTTCAATTTTATTAATCCCTGCCTAAAATTTCAAAACTTCTATTTTGGTGTTTAAAATTCATGTCTTAAATTTTTTAAATTTAAAAAAAATTAGTTTTATTCTTAATTTAATTATATGTTCCTTCTCCTGTTTATGAATGTTTTTAGGTATAAAATTTATCCTAACAATATCTTATGCTACATCCCCCAAAATTTATCTCATTGTTGTCATTATGTTTGATGAAATTATCTATATGATTTGATCTTTGACTCATTCATTCTTTAGCATTAAATTATTTTATATCTAGTTAATTTTTAATCCTTTCTTTAGGGACCCTTTTTTTAGGATGAGTTTTTTACCCTAATCAGTAAAATAGAATTTTTCCCTTATATTTTGTGAGTTTTTAATGCCCTAATTAATGGTCAGTTTTTAAAAATGGTTCTACATAAAGCTATGAAATATGTATACTCTTTTATACTCCTCTTCAATAATTTCCAGAAGTTTATCATATCTAAGTTTTCTAATATTCTATATATCTCCTTTCTTGGAAGGGATATATTTCAATTTCTACTAGTATTTTAATTTTTTTTCCCTTAAAGCACTTAGATGACATTCCACTTGATGAATATGTTAAATATTGACATTAATTATAGTCTATGTTCCCTTTCAGCTTAATGTAATTTCCTGATTTATCCTTTTGTCAAGTCTATTTTTTCTCTTGCTTTGTCTGAGATAATACTTACCTACCTCCCAGTGTTTGGTTTATTTGAAGCATAATACATTTTGATTCTGTTCCTTATTTTTAGCAGGTCGGATATTTTTCCTTGTAGGCCCTAATTACAACTAAGTTTGGCACTCTTTCTAAATCTTTGTGGTTGTATACACAGGGAAGAGTTGTTGATGATCTCTGATTGGAAGAAGATTAATTCATAAATTTGTTAGCTCATGAAACAAAGGAAACCTGAACCACAATCCTCAGTCTTATTGACTCTGTCCACTTTTATCATGATGGAAGAATAGAGGAAACAACAAAGAAGTTAAAAGGTATCAAACAGTTTTTATATTCTTTAGAAATATTAAGTTAACTGTAGATCATCTAAATGTGATATTCTCTTCCAATGATCAATTTTGTTTCCAATGACAAGCTATTCAAAGAAGTGGATCACATCAATTCTATCATTCTTACCACATATAATATAAAAATATTCATTTAGGATTTTTGAGAACCAAGATGGCAGACTAAGGAAGAAATTGCCATCCAACTCCTATACTCACCTCCAAACAAGCATAAAATAATGCCCCCAAACAAATCCTGGAACAGTAGAATCAGCAAAGAGACTGGGAGAAACAAGCTTTTAGCACAAGAAATTTGGAAAGTTGTCAGGAAAGGTCTATCTCATTCTGCTCAAGGGGGAGTGCAGTCCAAGACAGGGAGCCGGTAGCAAGACTTGCCTCAGAAAACCAGTGAAAGGTACTGAGCCCCAGTGTGGGTGAGCAGGCAAATGTCAAGACCCCCACATGCCTCAGCATTGCTGGGGAATGGGCAGATGCCAACTCTCAGAACCACCACATGCTTCAGCATAGCCTTGTGCAAACAGGTAGACACCAACAATGGGACCAGACAGCAGCGTTGGGGTCCCAGCTGACCACCGGCTAAGTGGCCAGACCCCTATGGCCTTCAGTATTCCCAGCCACCCTTTACCTCTCCCCATCAGTGCAACACCAGACATGAGACCCTCCTGTCTTCTTCCATGGGCCTCAGGGCAACATCAGTGCAGCACCAGGAAAACAGCCAGAGCCTGCAGCCCCTGGAATAAGAAGCCTAATACAGTGCTGATACAGTCCCTTCCACACCTGGAGCAGAGCTCAAATTTAAAGGTAAGGAAAAAGGCCAAAAAAGATGAGCAAAAACAATAAAAAAGAATCTGACCATAGAAAGTTATAATGGTGACAGGGAAGTCCAAGACACAAACTCAGAACAGGACAACAATGTCAAAACATCTATGGGCAAAACCCCAAAGAAAAATGGGAAGTGGTATCAACCCCAGAAAGAACTCATGGAAGAGCTCAAAGAGGAGCTTAAAAATTAAACAAGAGAGGTAGAAGAAAAATAGGGAAAAAATGAGAGTAATGCAAGAGAATTATTAAAAAAAAAGTCAGCAGCTTGCAAAAAACAACTGCTTAAAAAGTAGAATTGGTCAAATGGAAAAGAAGATACAAAAGCTAACTGAGGAAAATAACTCCTTAAAAGGTAGACTTAGGTGAGTGGAAGCAAATGACTCCATGAAACATCAAGAATCAATCAAACAAAATCAAAAGAATGAAAAAAAGAGAAGAAAATGTAAAATACCTCATGGAAAAAACAACTGACCTGGAAAATAGATCTAGGAGAGATAATCTCAAAATCGTTAGACTACCTGACAGCCATAATCAAAAGGATGACCTGAACAGCATCTTTCAAGAAATTATCAAGAAAAAGTGCCCTGTTATTCTGGAACCAGAGGACAAAATAAGCAATGAAAGAATCCACTAATCAAACTGGAAAGAAATCCCAAAATAAAAATTACAAATACCAAATTTCAGAACTATCAGGACAAGGGAAAAATGCTACAAGTGGACAGAAACAATTTAAATATCAGGGAGCCACCATGAAGATTACACAGGACTTAGCAGCTGCAACATTAAAGGATCAGAGGTCATGGAACATGATGTTCTGGAAGGCACAGGGGTGGGGAATGTGCAAACTCGAGGCCACATGTGGCCCTCTAGGTCCTCAAGTGCAGCCCTTTGACTGAATCCAAACTTTACAGAACAAATGTGGCCTCCAGATTCTCCCCCACCCCCCGAGCTAGGACTACAACTAAGAATCCCTTGTGAAATTTAGCATAATACTTCAAGGGAAAAAATTGTTCATGAAAAAAATTCAATGAAATAGAAGGATAGCAAAGAGGACCAGAATTGAATAAAAATTTTGATCTCCAAAATCAAGACCCAAGAAAAGTCTGAAAAGGGAAAAAGGGAAAAGAAAACATAAGGGATTCAATGGGTGTGTTTACATCCCTACAACAGAAGATGATACTTGTAATTCTTTAAAAAACTGTACTACTGGGACAGCTAGGTGGCACAGTGGATAGAGCACCGGCTCTGAAGTCAGGAGCCTGAGTTCAAATCCAGCCTCAAACCAAACACTTGACACTTACTAGCTGTGTGACCCTGGGCAAGTCACTTAACCCCAATTGCCTAAAGAAAAAACAAAAAACCAAAACAAAAAATTGTACTACTAATAGCACAGTTAGAAGGAATATACATAGACAGAGGGTATGGGTATAAGGTGAATTTGAAGGAATTACATTAAAAATTAGTTAAGGGATGCGAAAGAATAGTACATTGATGCAGAAAGAAGGGAGAGGTAGAACAAGGTAAATTATATCACATGAAGAGGTGCAAAAGATATTTTACAGTGGAGTGGAAGATGTGAAAGTGGATAAGGCACATCACTTAAATCTTACTCTCATTAGAACAAGCCATTAATGAACTTCCTAAGAAAAAATCCCTAGTGCCAGATGGTTTCAAGAGTGAATTCTACCAAACATTTAAAGAACAATTAATTCCAATAGTACACAAACTATTTGGTAAAATAGGCAAAGAAGGAGTCCTACGGAACTTCTTTTATGACATAAATATGATTCTGAAGAGCTAAAACAGGAAAGAAAATTATAGACCAATTTCCCTAATGAATATTGATGCAAAAATTTTGAATAAAATATTAGCAAGGTGATTATAACAATGTATCATAAGGATTATACACTATGACCAGGTGGGATTTATACTAGGAATGCAGAGTTGGTTTAATGTTAGGAAAACTATCAACATCATTGATCATATCAATAACAAATCATGTGATTATCTCAATAGCTGCTAAAAAAGCTTTTGATAAAATAAAACACCACTTCCTGTTAAAAGCAATAGACAGTATATGAATAAAGGCACCTTTCTTTAAAATGATAAGCAGTATCTATCAAAAACCAGTAGCAAGCATTATCTGTAATGGGGATAAGCTACAGGGGTGGGGAACCTGCAGCATCAAGGCCACATGTAGCCCTCTAGGTCCTCAGATGTGGCTCTTTTACTGAATTCAAACTCCACAAAACAACTCCCCTCAATAAAATGATTTGTTTTGTAAAACTTGGACTCAGTCAAAAGACCACATCCAAGGCCACATGTGACCTTAGGGCAACAGGTTCCCTACCCCTGATAGAAGTTTTCCCAATAAGATTGGGAGTGAAGCAAGGATGCCCATTCAATATTGTACTAGAAGTGTTAGCTATAGCAATAAAAGAAGAAAAAGAAATTGAGGGAATTAGAATAGGCAAGGAGAAAACAAAACTATCACTTTTTGCAGATGATATGATGGTATACTTAAAGAACACTAGAGAATCAACTAAAAATTACTTGAAATAATAACTTTAGCAAAGTTGCAGGTGTAACATCTGCCCACCTAAATCATTAGCATTTTTTATTTGACCAAGAAAGCTCAGTAGCAAGAAATAGAAAGAGAAATTCCACTTAAAATAACTGTAAACAATGTAAAATACTTGGGAGTCTACCTGCCAGGACAAACCCAGGAACTATATTAATACAATTATAAAACATTTTTCACACAAATAAAGTCAGATCTAAACAGTTGGAAAAATATCAATTGATCATGGGTAGGCTGAGCCAATATAATAAAAATGACAATTCTGCCTAAAATAATTTATGTATTCAGTGTGATCCTAATCAAACTACCAAAAATTATTTGATAGAACTAGAAAAAATACAACAAAATTCATCTAGAAGAGCAAAAGGTCAAGAATATCAAGAGAATTAATGAAAAAATACTAAGGAAGTTGGCCTAGTAATACCAGATTTCAAACTATACTATAAAACAGGAATAATCAAAACTGGCTGTTGCTGCTTAAGAAACAGAGTGGTGGATCAGTAAAATATATTGGGTACACAAGACATAGTAGTAAATGACCATAGTAACCTAGTGTTTGATAAACCCAAAGACCCCCGTCTCTGAGATAAGAACTCACTATTTGACAAAAACTGCTCGGAAAACTGGAAAACAATAGGCCACAAATTAGGTGTAGACCAAGATCTCACACCATAAGCCAAGATAAGGTCAAAATGGATACATGATTTAGAATGTCACCATAAGCAAATTAGAAGAGCAAGGAATAGCCTACCTTTTAGATCTATGGAGAAGGAAAGAATTCATGAGCAAACAAAAGATAAAGAGCATTACAAAATGTAAAATAGATTATTTTGATTATGTTAAATTAAAAAGATTTTGCATAAACAAACCCAATGCAATTAAGATTAAAAAGAAAGCAGAAATCTGGGAAACAATCTTCATAACAAGTGTGTCTGATAAAGCCTCATTTCTCAAATATATAGAGGACTGAGTCAAATTTATAAGAATACAAGACATTCCTCAATTGATAAATGGCCAAAGACATAAACAGGCAGTTTTCAGATGAAAAAATCAAAGCTGTGTATAGGCATATGAAGAAGTGCTCTAAATCGCTTTTGATTAGAGAAATTCAAATTTAAACAACTCTGAGGTACCACTTCAAATCTATTAAATTGGCTAATATGACAAAAAATAAAATGATAAATATTGGAGAGGATATGGGAAAATTGGGACACTAATGCACTAATGTACTGTTGGTGGAGTTGTGAACTGATCCCACCATTCTGGAGATCAATTTGGAAATATGCCCAAAGGGCAGCTATCCTGTGCATACCCTTTGATCCAGCAATGTTACTGCTAGGTTTATATCCCAAAGAAGTCATTAAAAAAGGGAAAGGACCCCTTTTGTGGTGGCAAAATTTCAGAAATTGAGGAGATGCCCATCAATCAGGGAATAGACAAACAAGTTGTGGTATATGAATGTAATGGAATACTACTGTGCAATAAAAAATGATGAGCAGGCAGATTTCAGAAAAACCTGGAAGAAATTATATAAATTGATGCAAAGTGAAATGAGCATAACCGGGAAAACATTGTACACAGTATCAGGAACATCACATGATGATCAACTATGAATGACTCAGCCCTTCTCAGCAACACAATGATTCAAGACAGGTACAAATGACAAATGATAAAAAATGCTACCCACATCCAGATAAAGAACTCATGGACTCTGATTGCTGACTGAAGTATACTTTTTTACTTACTTCATTTTTTTTCAGTTTTTTCTTTTAATCTGTTTCTTCTTTAACTACTGTGAATATGGAAATATGTTTTACATAATTGCACATATATAACCTATATCAAATTTATGCCATTTTAGGAAGAGGGGAGGGAAGTAGGGAGAGAAATCTGGAACTCAAAATCTTGTGAAAACGAATGCCAAAAATTGTCTCAACATACAATTAAAAAAATCCTATTAATAAACAAATAGCAAAATAAAAAAAATGTTAATTTAGGCAAAGGCTAGGAAAAAAACCAAACAGATGGGTTATTTATATAGCAGCATGGTACAAGGAAAGAGTATTGGAATAAGAATCAGAGGACCTGGGTTCATATATGCCACTCCTGTGACCTTGGGCTTCAACTCCCTCATTTATATGTAAGGAAGTTGGTCTTTTACCAACTTAATCACTGAAAACAAGTTGTTATAGCCATACCAGGTGATTTCTTTATGAGATCCCTTAAGGAATCATAATAGAAGCACTACCACTCAATGACCTCTGGATGACCTTTAAAAATCAATCTAGTGAGTCCAGGACATTGACTTAAACAGAAATCTGGCTTTTGATGGAATGAGTACTAGACACATGGATGTGGAGAAAGGAAAGCAGTCAGAAGCTAGGTGAAGCATGGAGAGTATGGACAGAATCACCTGCCACAAAGAAAGGGACCAGCACTTTGGGACATTGCATAGGCCAATGGAAAATGAGGCGTGTTATGTGCCGGTCCAAACCGCGCACACTCTTTCAACCAAATCAGCCAATCAGAGTCATACTCACGTATCATCGGAGGCCACCCGGGTAAACCAGAAACAAGCCGATGGGGGGGTGCAAAAACCTGAACTTTATTCAATAGTCATCACAGCAAGGCCAGGCAGGAAGGCACACGCGCGAGCAGGAACAAAAGCCGACTCTGCCCCCCCCTCCCTCCAGCTCTTTTTAGTACCTTCTTCATCCCTCCTCCTCAGCCCGCCCATAGTGACTCGTCGAGGATCAAATATCAAAAAGGGATGTCCAGTGCTAGTGTCCAGACAAAGGGAGCATACGTGGCACAGGAAGTGGGTCCCAGAGATTTGGAAGGAGGCATGAGGGATCAGTGCATAGACAAAGGAGAATGTGCCTGACGCAGGAAGTAGGGTCCAGATACCGGGGGGAGGTGTCTGGGGTCGGTGCTACACCTAGGGAGCATACGTGACTCAGGAAGTCAGGTTTGGTCACAGGAAGGAGGCGTCTGGGGTCAGCATAGTACCTAAAGAAGGAGGCTAGACAGAGAGAGCTCGTTCTCTGCCGTCCCCCTCCCAAACGGCACCATCCTTGCCTCAGGAGCCCGCGCTCCGGCCACTTCCCTGCACCCGCTTCCTCCCCAGCCTGTCACAGCTCCATCCAGCACCTCTCCAGTCTTGGGACCGTGAGCTCCGGTTACCTCTCTGACCCCAGATCTCATCCCAGTATGCTACAACTCCGCCCAGCACCACCTCTGCCTCTGGAGCAAGAGCTCCAGTTACTTTCTGGTACCCAGTTCCCGTCCCATGTTGGCACAACCCTCACCTGGAAGTAGCTGGCATCAAACAGTCCCTCACAGTGTTATGTCAGAATAGACACTATGTTGGTAAAACCCTCCCAGATTACATATGCCAAGGTGGTAATCCTCTATCTCTTTTCTTGAGCTTCTTTTCTTTTCTTTCCTTGAGCCTAAAAGATTGCCTTTTAAATGTTTACTTTGTCTTTATAAACAATATTATCTAGTAGGATTTGCTAGTCAAGGGGGCAATACTGTTGGGAGTGTGCAAACCGAGGAGAAAATATCCCAGAATAGAGTTAGATAGCAGTAATACCAACATACTTTGCCATACGTGCTATGTCTAAGCTGGAGCTAAGTGGTAACAGAAAGATAAAGAGAATAATAAATTCTTTGACATTAATTCCCAGAGTGGAAAAGGAGCATTTGTCCTGGGAGAAATCATCTGAGCAACCAGTTAGTAGTTAGATGAGGGACAAATAGAAGAAAATTTTAAATTTTGAAAGTGTTATGCAAATGCTAATTATTATTTTGAACAATAAATAGAAGAGGTTGAACAATCTGAGTGCTGCCCTATTCTATCGATGCTACATGTAAAGTTGTGAGGTTTGACTTGATGAATACTGAAACTGTAAATCCATGATTCTATAATCATGATGAATGGTACATATCTTGCATTAATATCCACATAAAATTAAAAATAGAGAAAGATCCTCAATATATTGTAAGGACCCCCCAAGTAGACAACTTATGAAAGGTTATAGATGAGAATCTGTAAGGTGAGAAGGCACAGAGATCCACTGCATTGGAAGGAATACTCACATCAGTGACATCTTTTAGAGTATTAATTATGAAAAGAAAGATATTGCTTTATGATAAAGTGATATTTGCTATTATATCATATGTGGCAGGCTATGTGATATGCAAAAAGAGTACTGATTCTGGAATTTATGTTCAAATCCTTCCTCTGACAGGTATTGTGTGAACTTGGGCAAGTCATTTAACCTTTTTGTGCTTCAGTTTCCTCATCTGTAAAATGAGGGAAATGGCCTCTGAGTTCCCTGCCAGCTCTATATCTATGATAAGATAAGAAGAGATTATTTGTTAAGTAATTTCCCCACTCTTTTAAGTCTTAACTTCAAGAATCATGGAAGATTAATGCTTGTAACGGATCTTAGATAACAATTAGTCTAATTTCCTTATTTTACAAATGAGGAAACTGAGACACAAAAGAGAGGAATGATTGCCCAAGGTCAAATAATCCAACAAAGTCTCCAAGAAAAACAATTATGTCTCTGAATTACAGAAAAAAAAATGCAATCATTTTAATAGTAATGAGTCCAGGTTTGTTCAGTGGAGCAATATGGATATAGTGATAAAAGCAAGCTTTAATATGGAATTTTAAATGATCAACAACTTCTATTAAAGAATAATGCTTCTTTGTACTGAAGATTATTTTTAGCACAAATAATTCCTTTCTCCTTTTTGTGACTCTCAGGTCTCTGGAAAATTAAATCAAAAGCTCTGTTGAACATGTACCTCACTTGATGCATAGGTGGCAAGAATTAGGGTGAGACCCAAATCACATAATGTGAAAGTCACCTGTGTAATAGCCTTCCAGCTGATTGAAGTGAAATGTGTGTAAAATCATATTAGCCCCTTCTCTGTGATCATATCTGCCATATATATATATATATATATATACATATACATATACATATGTTTTCCCCCAGGATATGATGTAAAACTCTTCTTGCCTAAGGGTACATGGCATGTCCTTCAGTGACCCTGCTATCTCAGCACACCCTATGGTACGAACTGCTTTGACGAAAAAAAATTAAGAAAAACACAAATTGGAATATGGAAGACAAAGATTATGAGAGCACATTATTATTTTGTTTCTAATATTTTACCTCAGCACCAGCACCTCAAAATGTTCCAGTGTACTCAGTGAAACTATGTCATTGAGGATATTAGTCAGAAAATTTGCATTTATCCTGAAATAGTTGACTTTATTGTTGTTGTTGTTATGCTTTTCTTTTGCTCCTGTTTTCCTTCTCCATGCCTGTTTGACCCCATTCTCCCAATATGACCTGTTTCCCTGGAACCAAAGACTGTATATATTTAGATATTCTGTGCTGCTGGGAGGTAAGTCTTTGCTATATAAGTTTTGGTTCCCCAGAGCTTAGCTGTTTGTAAATACTGGGATGAATGAAAACAATTTAGACGAAACTAAACAAAGTGGCTTTTCAGCTTCTCCACAGGCTTCTTTACAGGCCTAACATTTTATAAAGAATTGTGAGATCTTCTAGAACTAAAAAAAATGCCTGAAAATTTGGTGATATGAATTTCTGAATGTGGCTAGATTGGATTGCTTTCACTATAGAAACCAATTTTAGGGTGGTTGAGTTATAACTCTAAATTAGGTAATTTCTGGGAGTGATAATTTGTCCTTCCTCACATATTCTTTGACCAGTCCTCACAAATATAACTTCCTCCAAAAGTTTTACAGAATGATTGCTTTTCTCTTTGCCTTCCAGGTTCTAAAAAGGAAGCTGGATATTTCATAGATCACAATCAATCAATCAGTGAAAATTTATTAAATGCCTACTATGTACTAAGTTCACTGGAGAAGAAAACAGCAAACCATTCCAGTATCTTTGCCAAGAAAACCCCATATAGGAGTCAGGAAGAGTCAGACATG
Source organism: Vombatus ursinus (assembly GCF_900497805.2). NCBI lineage: Eukaryota > Metazoa > Chordata > Mammalia > Diprotodontia > Vombatidae > Vombatus > Vombatus ursinus. The sequence goes on along the minus strand of NW_020954599.1, from coordinate 3,790,224 downwards.
ACTGAATGACTGAATAACAAATGTACTAGGTACTATGTGCACAAAGAAAACAAATGTGAAATTTAATCTCAAAGAGCTTGCATTTTATTGGGGGAGATAAGCATATTAGCATGTGTACAAAATAAGTACAAGGTAATATTTCGCCAGCATTTTGAAAGGAACAAGGGATTGATTCTTAGAGGTGGAAGTAGGAAGGAGTGCATGGCAGACAAAAAATGCAAAGGCGTGTAGATGGGAGATTAAATTTTGTATGTGATAAAAAGGAAAAAGGCTAATTTGACTAGATCATAGAAGGAATAAAGGGAAGCAATATATGTGCAACATAGGCTACTTTGGCCATACCACCTGAAGGCCAGGTGTGTTCGATTTCACTCCTTTTCCAGGTTTCTTCAGATCCTCAAGGGGATTGAGAGTTTCTAGGCTCTCTGCAAATGACTGTAGCTCCCATTCATGTTGTTCCCTCAGTTGTAGGGGTTAGTCTTCTTCCATTTCAATTACATTCATTCCTAATAATCAGGTTAGCTTTTATACCAAAATATTTACTTCCAAAAGCATAATCACAAATATACAGATTTACTTCCCTACATAATCCTATCCCCTCCACCATAGTCTTTGGGGAGGGTAAGGAGATTAAATTCATAGTTTAGGTCAGCTGTCATAGAGCACAGTCCAAAATCCACCATAAGCTTGAGTCCCAGGAACCTTGGCTTTTCATGGCTTCCATGCTGGACTGGTTGACTGCAACATCCCTACTGCAATCCTGGCTCCATGGTCACCAGGGTGAACTCCTGGGTCCCTGGGGATGGTTTCCAACACCTGAAACAGAGGAGGACAGGAACAGAAACAAATTTCCCCAGGCCCATTTTTTGGAGTGGGATTGTGATATAAGAGCTGGAGCAGGGGGAGGAAAATCCTTGCCCTTTCCAATTCATGGCATATTAGACTCTGTAGGTGAACTGGTATCTTCATCCTCTGCCCATAGCAGTTAGAAGCTGTCAAAAGAGAGCACAGTAGAATGAGAGTGGCAGATATGAAGAGACAGAAAAAAAGAGCAAATGGCTTAGCTTTGCCAGTTATAAAGACATAGGCAGTCAGTCCAAAGAGTCTATTCCCACCCACATGGTAGGGGATACAGAGACCTCAATAGAAGGCAATATGGACATGTTTCAATTGTCCCTCAAGAGTGCCTCCATATTAACCAAACTGGGCTTGTCCAGACATGTCTCGGTTATTCCTAATAAGGTTGGAGTCAGATTTTGACAGTAAGTGTCCAGATCATTGAGTTGACATTGACTGAACACTTACTCTTCTCAGATACAGATAGAGACCACCTTTGGTTTCATTGATGAAAGGAACTCCCTTGGTTGAGAAAATTCCCTTTACCAATCAATGCAGGTCAGGGATTCTCTGCAATTTATTGCCTTTGAGAATTGCCTGGAGGACTGAGAGGTTAAGTGGATTCTTGGAGTCACACAGCTAGTAAGTGTAGGGAAAGGACTTGAGTATAGTTCTTCCTAACTCCCAGGCCAGCTCTTTACACACTAGGCTATATTGTCTCTTTCTCCTGTCAGAAGGAATAGAAAATTGATTGAAGAGGCTGTGGTTCTGTTTAGAGAAACTATGGAGTCACGAACATTAGCAAAAAGAAGACATAATTATGTATACTAGGTTTTGAGAATAAAAAAAGTCTTTGTAATATCAACTTTTTAAATTTTATTTTTTGTAATTTGATCTTTCTGTTTGAAGTTGTTTTGTAAAATTTGTTAAAGATCTAGTATTTGGTTTTTGTCATTTAAATAACTTGTGTTTTTCTTTTTCCTTATTACTCCAATAATTTTCCAAATATCCTCTTTTGTGCTTATTTTGGGTTCATTTCTTGATTTTCTAGTTTTTTAAAACTGAATGCTCAACTTATGTATTTTCTCCATTACGCTAATGTATATTTTTAAAGATGAATGAAACACATTTTACTTTTGGCTTTTTATTTCTTTTGTTAATTTATTCTTTCATTCATTTATTCATCTTAATGTTATCTTTTTTATATTTTTATATTTTTACATTTTAATTTCCCAATTTTCTCCCTCCTTCCTATCTGTCACCCACCCATTAAGAAAGTAATACATAGGATATCAATTATACATGTGAAATCAGGCAAAACATTTTCATGTTGCAAAAAAAAAATAAGAAAAATAAAGTGAAAAAAATTATGCTTCAATTTGCACTCAGAGCTCTTCAGTTCTCTTTCTGAGGTGATTAGTGAAAAAAGCATTTTTAAAGCATTTAGTATGTCACAAGCACTGGGATTCAAAACCAAAATTGTCATGAGGTTTGTTGTTCATTTGTTTCAGTTGTGTCTGACTCTTTGTGATGAACATATTCCACTAGGCGAAGTTAATACTTATAGGGAACTGGTGCCAGGGGAGGAATATTTTGGTTTGGAAATTACTAGGTTGGTGAGTGGAGACATGGGGCAGTAGCGTCATACAATTTTTCCAGGAATAATGGAAGTATTGATTTGACCAGGGTTCAAGAACTGGAAAGGGAGAGAGTGTTTAGAGAGTAGCAAGTTATCTTGTGAGAGGATGACTGGGGAGTAAACAGTCTTTGGAATCCTCCTGAAATAGTGAGTCCCAGGAGCATTTACCAATCAGACCAGATATATAATTGTTCCTTTGTTGAATGTTTTATCTGCATCTCTAATATTTTGGAATAATATCACATCATTATCATTATTTCACAGTAATTTTTTCTATTTTTTTCTTTGACACCATTACTTCTTCATTCTAGTCTACATCTTTGGTTTGTATTTATTATTTTTAAGGCTTTTTTTTTTTTTTGGTGAGGCAATGGGATGAAGTGACTTGCCCGGGGTCACAAAGCTAATAAGTATCAAGTTTTTCAGGCCACATTTGAACTTAGGTCTTCCTGAATCCAGGGCCAGTGCTCTATCCACTGTGTCACCTAGCTGCCCCCTGCTTATTGTATAAATTCCTATTTCTACCCTGTTATGGTCTAAAAAAAAAGATACACTTAGTATTTTCTTTTATATTTATTTAAAATTTCTCTGTTTCCTAGCTTATAGTTTATTTTTGTACAAGTACTCTATGCTAGTGAGAAATATGTATATTTTTGGTGCATTCATTCAGAAGAAGCCACAAATTTTTGAGATATAAATTCTCCCATACTTTTTTAAGTTTTGTATTTTTCTTTTAGTTCATTTTTTGCTTAGGTTTGTCTAGTTCTAAAAGAAGAATACTAAAGTGTCTGTCAATTATTGTATTGCTATCAAAGTCTTTGCAATTGAACCTTTTGTGTATGAATTTAGATGCCATTTGGTGCCAATGCATTTAATATTGATATTGTTTCATTGTAAGCAGTAACTAAGCAGAATGTAGGTTCTAGTTGAACTGTCTTGAAATTTTGGATTTTTCTTTTTCTTTATCTTATAGCATGTTTGCAAATGCTGCTTTTTTGGAATCACCTGGCATTAAATTTGTTTCAGTTTCTTATTTTCATTATGTCGGTATCTTTATTTTAAAATGTAAATTGTTATGTTTTGTTTCTTATCCATTCTGCTACTTTCTTTCATTTTATTGTATTATATAATTTAGTAACATTCATTAGGCTTGCATTTTCCTCTATTTATTTTGTATTGATTTTTAGAACCATACTCTTATAAATCAGCGCTTTATTCCCAGTATTAGTTTTGCACAATTTTGAGTATAGCCTATTCCCACAGGCTCTGTTTTCTTCCCCTTTTAGCTCCCTTTCCTATTACAACTTTCTTGAATTTACTTAAATTAATACTCTCTTCCCTCTCTCCCTCCCTCCTTCCTTCCTTCCTTCCTTCCTTCCTTCCTTCCTTCCTTCCTTCC
>NW_020954599.1:3743085-3786339 GCF_900497805.2 Vombatus ursinus | reverse complement strand
TCCTTCCTTCCTTCCTTCCTTCCTTCCTTCCTTCCTTCCTTCCTTCCTTCCTTCCTTCCTTCCTCCTTTCCCTCCTTCCTTCTTCCAGTGAAAAGACACTGCACACAAATTATCACTGGATCTTATATGTGGCATAGAGGTGTCCCTGAGTTCCCAAAGTCAGTGCCAGTGGAACTCCACATCTGATAGGCTCATCTAGGCTGGAAAACTGTGGAGCAGGGGTTTAGAGATAGTTCATCTCTTGCCTAAAGACCCTCCTTTAGCCTCCTTGTGATGAATTATTTGCCAATGGCAACTCATAAAACAAAAACTGAAGCATGGAGGGTAAGCAATTTGAATTATTATAGGCATGTAATTTTATCACTTTGATGAAATCTTCATTTTTTTTTAAATAGTAAAGAACAAAAAATTAGGGGAAGATACATGTCTTCACTTAAGTACTTACAAAAAGATGAATATTCACATGTATGCAATATCTGGAGAGCTTGATGATGTATGGGATAGCCTTATTGACCTTTTAAAATTCCCTTCTAACTCTGCAGTTTTTGTACACATATATTGGGATCTGTAGTATTGGCACTGAATATGCCAAATAATACTAAATCATGCACATTTAACATGTCTTAAGTATAATTTCTATTTTTAAACTTTTACAGTCTATCCTCTCCCTCATTATATACTGCAATCCAAAAATATTGCCTATTCATTATTAATCCTTTAATATATCTACCTTTCATTTCTAGAATATTCAAAAAGAATTAAAAAGCATTAATGAATAAAACAACTTTAATGAATTAAATACATTAAGAAAAAATAATATAATACTGAGCATACACATTAGACTACAGCAAACATACATAAATAATTTCCAGTCATTTTACTACACTAATTATTTTTCCATGAAATAGAGAACCCATTGAAATATAGACCATAGAAAAATGTAGCATCTTTATTGCTGCAATATGCTACGGTCATAGAACATAAGCTATAACACTCCATTTTCTGATTTTCATTTATCAAATAACTAGAAAGAAATAATATTTAAATTTCTGTACATTACATTGTAAAAAATAACTTCTGTCAATCTCATTTCAAGCTCACTCAACCACATCAGACTGAATATTTAAACTAGTCTTCCCATTTGACAGATGAAGAAGTGGGAAGTAAAGTGATTTTTTCTGAGTTATACTTTTTAGATACTGACAGTTCAGTAAAATCCTGGGTCAAAGGTTGGCCATCTTTCAGAATTGCCAATATCAAGGTCCTAATCACTTTAATTCTGGTGTGTAGGGAGGCAATGATGGTATATATAGGCAGATGCCCATAAGAAGTAAAAACACAGGGAAAAGCTCTGTGCTCCAAGAATCTCCTCCATTGTGCCTAGTACTCTTAATTTAACTTCATCAAACTGACAAAAATGGGACAAGTGAGAGATTTATTTCATTTAATAAGCTTCTCTTTTGAAGTAAAAATACTACAAGATAAGATGGTGGAGGCATCATGGTACATTGGAAAGAATACTAAATTTGGAGTCATAAGATCTGAATTTAAAGGCTTACTCACCTAGCTCCTGTGTGAACTTGGACAATTATTTAATCTTCCTGGTTCCCAGTTTCCTAGTATGTAAAATTTGTTGGTTGATGTAGGTGACCTCTAAGGTCCTATTCAACTCTATATCTACAATACTATGACCTGGGTTCAAATCCTGATTCTATTAATTCATGACTTTGGAAAAGTCATTTAAATGTTCTTCCTATAACTCAATTTCTCTTTTAAGAATCTGAATGCTATACCACTTGGTACATATATGTTGATATTATATTGATTGTATTATATTGTATTGTGTTGTATTATATTGATATTACTTCATTGTCTATAGCGCCTTTTTAGTAAGATGTAGTTTCCTTCCTTAATTCTTTTAATTAGGTTTGTTTTTGCTTTTGCTTTGTCTGAGATCAGGATTGCTATCCCTGCTTTTTTTTTTTTACTTTGGTTGAAGCATAATAGGTTCTTCTCCAGTGTATTTCTTGTAAATAACATATTGCAGGATTCTGGCTTTTGATCCCCTCTGCTATATCCTTCTGTTTTATGGGAGAGTTCAACCCAATTGCATTCATAGTTATGATTACCAATTGTGTATTTCCCTCCATTCCATTTTTCCCTCTGTTTGTCCTCTCTCTCTTTTCACCCTTTCCCTCCTTGACAGTGTTTTGCTCCTGTGTACCGCCTCTCCTGGTCTGCTCTCTCTTGTTATTCCCCCCAACCCCTTCACTTAATCTCCTTACCTACTTCATTGTAGTTTAAGATAGATTTCTATATTCAACTCACTGTGTATATTATTCCTTCTTTGAGAAAATACTGATGAGAGTAAGGTTCAAGAAATGCCCATTGTCCACCCTCCCATCTTTACCTTCACTGTAATAGGTCTTTTGCACCTCTTCATGTGATATAATTTATGCCCATTCTACCTCTCCCTTCTTTCTGCACCCAGTGCACTCTTCTTTCTCATCCCTTAATGAATTTTTAATGTCATTCCTCAGATTCACCTTATATCCATACCCTCTGTCTATGTATATTCCTTCTAGCTATGCTATTAGTGGTACAATTTTTAAGAATTACAAGTATCATTTTCCCATGTAGGGATGTAAAAAGAAAATTAGTTCCATTGACTCTTTTATGTTTTCTTTCCCACTCTTACCTTTTTAGGTTTCTATTGTATCTTGATATGGAAGACAAATTTTTTTGTTCAATTCTGGTCCTCTCTTTATGAAAGCTTGAAATCCTTCTCTTTCATTGAATAAACATTTTTTCCCTTGAAGTGTTATGCTTAGTTTTGCCAGGTAGGTAATTCTTGGTTGTAGTCCTAACTCCTTTGCCTTCTGGAATATCATGTTCCATGAGTTCTGATCCTTTAATGTTGCAGCTGCTAAGTCCTGTATAAACCTGATTGTGGCTCTCCAATATTTGAATTATTTCTTTCTGGCCACTTGCAGTATTTTTTCCTTGACCTGACAGTCCTGAAATTTGTTTCTTGGAGTTTTTATTTGTTCCTTAGACTTTTGGGGATCTCTTTCCTAAGGCGATCAATGGAGTCTTTCAATGTCTATTTTGCCCTCTGATTCCAGGATATCAGGTCAGTTTTCCTTCATAATTTCTTGAAAGATGCTGTCCAGGTCCTTTTTAAAAATTTTTTATTATGGCTTTCAGGTGGTTCAGATTCTCTTTCCTAGATCTATTTTCCAAGTCAGTTGTTTTTCTCATGAGGTATTTTACATTTTCTTATTTTTTAAATTTTTTTTATTTTGTTTGATTGATTCTTGATATCTCATAGAGTCATTATCTTTCACTTACCCAAGTCTAACTATTTTTTTCTTTCTTTCTTTCTTTTTTTTTAGGTAATGAGGTTAAGTGACTTGCCCAGGGTCACACAGCTAGTAAGTGTCAAGTGTTTGGTCTGAGGCCAGATTTGAACTCAGGTCCTCCTGACTTCAGACTCTATCTACTATGCCACTAAGCTAGCTATCTACTGTGCCACTAAGAACCATTATGTGCTTCAGCATAACTCTAGGAAAACAGGCAAAATCCAGCAGCCAAACTTCAGTATAGCTTCCACAAACTTCAGTATAACCCCAGGCAAACAGGCAGCATCCAGTGGCCAGACAGCCAAGTGTTTCAGTGTAGCTCCCAGGAAATGCAGAAACACCCCACTGACCTTAGCACATGCCAGATAGCAGTACTAGGACTTTGGCTCAGCACAAAGTAAGCCACCCCTCACCTCTAGCTAGCTGCCCTGCCAAGTCTAACTTTTAAGGAGATGTTTTCTTCAGTTAGTTTTTGTATTTCCCTTTCCATTTGGCCAATTGTATTTTTTAGGAAGTTGTTTCCTTCACTGGATTTTTTTTATCTCCTTTTCCATTTGGCCAATTATATTTTTTAAGCAGTTGTTTTCTTTCTCCAAGCTGCTGACTCTTTTTTCATAATTCTCTTGCATCACTCTCATTTCTTTTCTCAATGTTTCTTCTACTTCTCTTATTTGATTTTTAAGCTCCATTTTGAGTTCTTCCATGAGTTATATCTGGGCTTGAATATCTCTTCTCATTTGGTGGGTGGGGGAGTTGCTCATGGGTGTTTTGACATTGTTTTCCTGTTCTGAGTTTATGTCTTGGTCTTCCCTGTCACCATAATAATATTTTTATCTTCAGATTCTTTTTCTTTTTTGCTCATCCTTTTTGGCCTTTTTACTTTCTTTTAAATCTGAGCTGTGCATACAGGATGGGAGGGGCACTGTATCCAGCTTCTTATGCCAGGAGCTGTAGGCCCTGGCTGTTTACCTGATGCTGCACTGATGTTGCCCTGAGGCCTATGGGGGATCCCATGCCTGGTGCTGTGTGGTGGGAGGTGAGGGGTGGCTTACTTTGTGCTGAGCCAAAGTCCTAGTGCTGCTATCTGGCATGTGCTAAGGTCAGTGGGGTGTTTCTGCATTTCCTGGGGGCTACACTGAAACACTTGGCTGTCTGGCCACTGAATGCTGCCTGTTTGCCTGGGGCTATACTGAAGTTTGTGGAAGCTATACTGAAGTTTGGCTGCTGGATTTTGCCTGTTTTCCTAGAGCTATGCTGAAGCACATAGTGGTTCTTAGAGTTGGAGTCTGCTCATTCCTCTGGCTATGCTGAGGCATGTCATGGGTCCTGGTGTTGGTATTTATCTACTCCACCACAGTAGGGCTCAGGATCTACTGCTGGTTTGCTGGGGTGCTTCCTGCCTTGAACTGTGCTCCCTTTACACCCAAGTGAGACAGACCTTTCTTCCCAATCTTCCAAGTTTCTTGGGCTAAACAATTGTTTCACCATGTCTTTTTGCTGGTTCTGCTGTTCCAGAATTTGTTTTCGGGCACTATTTTATGGTTGTTTGGAGGTGAATATGGCAGAGTTACGGTGATTTACTGCTTATTCTGCCATCTTGGTTCCTGGTGTGAAATCCCTTCTATTACAACAATGAAACCATGACTTCAAATGAAATGCCTTTGCCTCTGACTCAAATATTAGAAAAAATAAATTACTGAGGCACTCTACATTATATACTTAAGGACATAAAACATCAATGTATAAAAAAGCTCAAACAAACTAGCTTAGTTTTTTTTTTTTTGAATTGTAGTGATTTAGAAAGAAAAAGCTAATAAATAGCACACAAGTGGGCAATTGGTTCTATTCTTTCCAGTCACTCAGTCATGATCTAATAGACAGTATTTAGATGGAATTTGAAATACATCCAGATCACTTAGACACCAGTTAATGCATTATTACCAAAGATTGTTAACTGGATTGAACTGAAGTTATTTCAAAGTGCTCCACCCCACTCCTCTCACCTCTCAAAGCAGCAGGGAGTGACTTAAGTCCTGAGTACCTTCTACTTCTAATGATGTTAGCATCTTAAGATGAATGAGCATATGGACAAAATCAAAACAAAAAGAAGGGTACTTGGTTGTTTTTTTTTTATTTTGAAATATTTCTTACTGAAAGAAAAAGTAAGAAGGAAATAATATCCAGTGAAAAATTAGAAATGTATTAGTGTTTTAAATACTTATATTTAGTTTTCTCCATTGATCTCTGATGAATCAATAGCACATGTAAGAGGTACTGTTTGTTTCACCTTTTGAGTGTTTGAAACCATATTTGCTAGAGCTTCCCTGGCTGGGAAAGTTTTCATATAATACAGAAGCTCCTTTTTCCATTTAGCAGATCAAGTAACTTACCTAAGGAAATCTAATGGTATTGTGTTTCTTGTTCATTTTCTCTAATTCCAAAATGGAAGTCCTGAATGCATATGTTAACATAACTGAAAGTGGCAATATTACTAGCATTTTCATAAATCTCTGACACAACAAACAGAAATGAATTTATCCATCTTGTATAGTTCTTTTATAAGCAACTGACATAGCTGCTAGAGGTCAGCATGTGCATTTTAAGGTTAGGTTTATGTTAATGAAACTGAGCTTTGTAGCTCTTAACACAGAGAATGGGGGAGAAAGCCCAATTTATATGAAGAAAAATCATTTCAATAAATGCTTATATAAATCATAAGAATTCCAGAGAGGAAGTTGAGGAAATATTTTAAAAAGGCCTACTCCATGTTTAAAAAGAATTATGGAAAAATAGATTAAGCTTTCTAATGAAATTATGTCCAACTGTTTTTTTTTTTTAGTTCATCTTACCAATAGACTGAAAGCCAAATTCAAATTTGCCTGTTTAAGAGAGATGATGGCCCCTTTGATCATCTATAAAGAGGCTCCTTTTTCATTTGCAAATTCACAGGTAAGTATATCTCTAGGCTTTTGCATTTTTCCTTTGAGTCTTTGATTGTCACAATGCTGACATCATTGTCTTCTTCTGAGTTTGTGTCTTTACCTTTTCTGTCACCAAAGTAGCTTTTTGTGGTTAGGTGCTTTTTTATTCTTGTTGTTTGCTCATTTTTCCAACCTATTTCTTGCTTAAGTTAGACTCTATTCCTGGGACTAAGGGAAGGGGTTGGTAAAGCCACTATCCCAAGCTTCAGGCTTTTTTGCAAGGCTATTTTCAGATCTAGTTCTGGGAGTCTGGAAATTTTCTTTTCTTCCAAGATGGTGTTATCTGGGGAGAAGTATGATCACTGCTCTCCTGGGGTGTGCTCTGGTCTTTACCCAAGAAGGGTCCCTGATCCTAACAGCCCCTTCTCCCTTGAAACTGCAAGTGCTTCTCTCTATCCTTAGACTGTGATCTGGGAGGCAGTATAGGCAATGGAGTTACCAAACAGTGCCTGGTCCTGTCCCACCGCTAGTAGACCAGTCTTTTGTAATCTCTTTCTGACTAGATGCTCAATCTCCTTATCATCTCTTTCCATTTCCCTCTCCAACTCATTTCACAGATGAGGAAACTGAGGCAAATAGGATTAAGAGACTTATCCAGGATCATACAAAACATCTACAAAAGGAAGGGTAATGGGATGGCGGCCTTATAATCACATGGGGCCATATTAGTCAGTCAACAAGTGTTTATTAAGTGTGTGCTATTTGCCAGATTTCATGCTCAATGGTGGGTGTGGAAAAAGAGGGCAAAAAAAATCTATTCCTCAACTAGCTCACAATCTAATTGGAAAATCAAAAAGCAAACAAAATAAAGCTATATACAGGATAAATAAGAATTTATTAATAGAGGGAGGGCACTAGAATTGAGAAGGTTTGGGAAAAGCTTCAAGTCAAAGATGGACTGTACCACCTAGCTGTCCAATTGATTAATTATCTATACATTTAAAAAATATATCATTAGCAGTAAATGCAAATTTATTTTTTGTTATTACTTAGAGCTAATTTTGCAATAAATCACTTATTTTATGAAAAGAAGCAAAAGAGTCCCTCTCCTGGCTCTGTTTTTGACTCTCTGGTCTTTATTATCATATGTTCCCTCCACCTCTTGAAACCCGCTTCTCCCCCTGGAAGGTTTATCCCGGAGCCTTCAGTTTGAGAAGGAACCTTACGTTATGCTTGATTTCCCTCCCAACCCTACTTTGGACTGTCTGGACTTTGCAACCATTCTCCTCACCCCCACTGGCTTTTCAGGCCTTTTATATGTTTTATCTTCTCTGACTAGAATGTAGTAAGCTTCTTTTGGGCAGTGTTTGCTGTGTTTGTATCCCTAATGCCTAGCACATAATAAGTACTTAATAAATTCTTCTTGATTGACTGACTGAAAATCTATACCACTTGTCAAGAGTAGGTTCTACAATCTTGGTAATTTAGGGTCCAAAAGTTGAAGAAGGCATTTTTTTAAATACAGGAAAATTAACAGACTATAGCTAATGATGGGCAGGTACTCTTTCTACTTATGGTCTGTAAAGGGTGAGAGCATTAAGATGGAGATGTTCTATATTCTCTCTGAGTTTTCAAACTGAGGAGGAAAGAAGTTGATTAAATAAGGGTGGGGTGGCCTTAGATTCTTTCTAAAGCAGTCAATGTCCTCAGTATAGACCTATCCAATTCAAGATTTCCATGCAATATAAACTGCAGTTATGTGAGAGTTCTTATTTTTGTTGGTGTCTCTGCTTCTCTGCAACCCCATTTGGGGTTTTCTTGGCAAAGATACCAGAGAAGCCTAGTATATAGACAGCTGGTCTCAAAGTCAGGAAGACAAGTTCATGAACTTTGACATGGACTATGTCTGTGACCCTGGACAGGTCTCTTAACCTCTCAGTGACCCCAGACAACTCTCTAAGACTATTAATAATGGTCTAGAGGCCACTCTGCATTGGTAAGAGTTTCCCACATGGGAGTTCCATAGTCAGTTAAATTAGGGTGCTACCTAATGTGATAGCAGACAGGTTCATTAGTAAAAGTGTGTCGAAAGTATGTGGTCTTTTATCTGTGTCATGACACTGTTTACTTCTCCATTTTTAGTTAGTTTTCCACCACAATTAGCTACTATTAGTGACTTAAACATTTTGCAGAGAAAACAACGCAGCCTTTATTATGGGGGAACTATATGTTGCAGTGGCTACAGGAATTTTTAAGGTTTGATGGGGGAGGGTCATAGAACCCTTTGGCACAGTCTGAAACTTATGGGCCCCTTCTCAGAATGCTATTTTGAAATGCATAAATAAAATATGTAGGATTATAAAGGAAAGCAATGAGATTGGAATACAGTTATCAAAATATTTTGTGAAAAAAAAAAAGTTTATGGAGACAGGTTAAGAAGCCCTGGGTTTGCCTTTGTGTAAGGATAACTTGAATTCAGGTTCTGTCTATGACTTATCCTGACTGTGTAATCCTAGGCAAGTCACTTCATCTCTCTCTCTCTCTCTCTCATACAAAGGGTTCATTTTACCTCACACTAGGGAAGGCACTTAATATGACACACCCTGGTGGTCATGAGGAGAAGGAGGACAAGGAAAGAGGACCACTTATCACTCTCAAAACAGGAATCCAACCAGATTTCCAGGCTACATCAGAGGGCCAGGGGGAATCTGGATCTTGGGTGACATCATCCTGAGTCCACAGTGGGGAGAGAGGGAATAAACGATTCTTTAAGAGAAACCTCAATAAGTTAACCAATTAATCAACATTTTTTTAAAAATCAAATAATTGTTATGTGTTAGATATTGAACTGGCCTTTGGCAATGTAGACAAAAATGAAAGTCCTTGCCATCACTAAGCTTGCATGTGAAGTTCTCATCCCTCTTGCTCAGTTTGATATAGCTCTATCTGGGTTAGTCTCACATATGAAGATTACTCAGTGGTCCAGAAGGCTTCCAGGTATTTAATATAGAGAAGCAAGGTCTCAGAGCAGTGGTGTCAAACTCTAATAGAAACTAGGGCCATCAATCCACATGTAAGGATCCCTACAGCCTGCATGTTGACTTAGAAAACCACATAACATTATCTGGGTTCTAATATATTTTTACTTAATTTCTTAACTATTTCCCTATTAGATTTTAATCTTCTTCAGGCTGTCCCAGGAAGGTTGTGGGCATTGTTCAATCCCTCTGTCTTTGAGGATCATTTGATTGGTTTCTCACCTCTGATGGCATTCCTTAGTAACTCAACTCTGCACTGTCCTCCTTTCTTGAATCCATATGCCCCTTATTGTATTGTCAGTTGGCTCCAGCTAAGCCTCAGCTTTGTATTTTTCCCACCATCTGCTTCTTTTGCTCCTATACACATGCTCCTGAATTAAAGTGGAGAAAATCATGCAACCATTCTGACTTGGTCCACTACAAATTTATGTTACTCAACCTTAACTGGACCCTCACTGCTGTGAGGTAACTTACCATAGCTCTCTAATCAGTTTACTATCCCACTGTCCACAGTGGCTCTTGTAAACATTTTTATCTCTCCTCAAACTTCCCATGGCTCCCCCTGCCTCCACTCTCTCAGCTGAGAATTGTGTTTCATATTTTACAGGGAAAAAAAAAAAATCAGACCATTTGCTGTGAACTTCCTCTTCTCCCATCTTCCTCATTTTTTATCACTCAGATGACTTCTGTCACTATCTCCTCCTTCACCTCTATGTCACATGATGAAATAGCCTTTTCCTTACTAAGGCTAACCCCTCTATTTATTTGTTCAATTGCTCCTATTCCATCTTGTCTCCTCTGATTGGCCCCTCTGTCATCCCCACTCTTTAACTTATTTTCAGTCTCTTCCTGTATATTGGTTTATTCCCTACTGCCTACAGATATGCCCATCTCTCCCCATCTTCAAAAAACCCTCACTTGATCCCTCCATCTCCACTAAGTATCCCGCTATACCTTTTTTGCCTTTTGTAGCTGAACTTCTCTAAAAGACCATCTACATCAGATGTCTCCTCTTTCTCTCCTCTCATAAACCTCTCTTTACAACCTTTTATAGTCTGATTATCATTCCACTAAAACTGCTCTCCCAAAAATTACTAAGGATCTCTTATATTCCAAACCCAATGAATTTTTCTTTTTCCTTATTTCCCTTGACTTCTCTGTAGCCTTCAACACTGTTGATCACTTTTTCTTCTTTGCTATTGTCAACTTTCTAAGATTTTGGGAGACCTATCTTTCCTGGTTCTTATTCTCTTTATCTGTCCATCCTTGCTTTGTTCCCTTTGCTACATCCTTTTTTATTTATTTATTCATTTCTTTTAAAAAATTAATTAAATTTTTTTAATTTTTAACATTCACTTCCATAAGTTTTGAGTTTTAAATTTTCTCCATCTCCTTCCCCCCCACCCAAAGACGGTGTGCAATCTGATATAGGCTCTACATATGCATTCATATTAAACATATTTTCACATTAGTCATGTTGTAAAGAAGAATTAGGACCGATGGAAGGATCCACAAGAGAGAAGAAACAAAACAAAACAACAAAAGAAAAAAGAGAACAAATAGCATGCTTCAATCTACATTAAGACTCCTTAGTCTGGATTACATTGGATTACATTTTCCATTGTGAGTCTTTTGGAGTTGTCTTAGATCCTTGCATTGCTAAGAAGGGATGAATCTATCAAAGTTAGTCATCACACAACATGGCTGTTACTGTGTACAATGTTCTCCTAGTTCTGCTCACTTCACTCAGCATCAGTTCATATAGATCTTTCCAGGTTTTTCTGAAGTCTGCCTGCTCATCATTTCTTATAGCACAATAGTTTTCCATTACATTCATATACCACAACCTGTTCAGCCATTCTCCAATTGATGGGCATTTCTTCAATTTTCAATTCTTGACCACCACAAAAAAAGCTGCTAGAAATATTTTTGTCCATGTGGGTTTTTCCCCATTTTTATGATCTCTTTGGGATACAATCCAAGAATTGGTGTTGTTGGGTCAAAGGGTAGGCACAGGATCCTTTTTTAGATCACTTCCTCTAACCCAAAGGTGAGATTCCTCCAGGCTTTATTCTCCATTTTTTCTCTCTCTATTACTTCATTTGGTGATCTCATCTACTCCCATGGATATAATTAACAATTCTGGTGATTTTCAAATCTACTTATCCTACTTAGAACTCTCTGATGAACTCCAATCTCACATTTCCAACTACCTTTCAGACATTTCAAAGTGGATGTCCAGTAGATATTTTAAACTTAATATGTCCAAAATAGAACTTATTTTCTTTCTCCTTCTTCATCCCTATTAATGTAAAAAGTAACACTACCCTCCCAGTCACTCAGGCTTGCAAACTAGGAGTTACTCCTCATTATCTTCCCCTCCCTCCCTGCCCATATCCAATCTGTTGCCAAGGCCTGTTGATTTCACCTTTGCAATATCTCTCAAACACATCTCCTTCTCTCCTCTCAGACAGCCACCACTCTAGTACAGGTCCTCATCACCTCACACCTGTGTTATTGTGTGTGTTTTTTTTTTTTTTTTGCTAGGCAATGGGGTTAAGTGACTTGCTCAGGGTCACACAGCTAGTGAGTGTTATGGGTCTGAGGCCAGATTTGAACTCAGGTACTCCTGACTCCAGGGCCAATGCTCTATCCACTGCACCACCTAGCTGCCCCATACCTGTATTATTGTAATAGCCTGTTGGTGCATCTACCTACTTCAAGTCTCTCCCAACTCCAGACCATCTTCCACTCAGCCACTAAATTGATTTCCTAAAGAGTACAGGTCCAATCATGTCACACACCACACCCCCACTCAACAAACTCCAGTGACTGCCTGTTGCCTCCAGGAACAAACACAAAGTACTCTGTTTGGCATTCAAAACCATAGTACTCTCCTACCTCTCTAGTCTTCTCACACCTTACATATACTCCTGATTGGTGGTATGGACTTCCAGGCTGTTGCATTGACTCTGTACATTTTCTCTGGCTATCCCCCATGACTGAAACATTTTCTCTGCTCCACTACACCTACTGACCTCCCTGGCTTCCTTTAAGTCCCAACTAAAGTCTCATTTTTATTGGAAGCCTTCTCCAGCCACTCAATTTTAGTGCCTATCCTCTATTAATTTTTCTCCTATTTATCCTGTATATGGCTTGCTTTGTATATATTTACTTGCACATGATCTCCCTGATTCTTGAGGGCAGGAACTGTTTTTTACCTCTTTTTGTACCTCCAGCACTTAGCACAGCGCCTAGGACTTACTAGATGCTTAATAAATGTTTATTGATTGATTAAATTAGCTTGGGAGCTAGAAATTTTTAGTAAGGGAAATTTCAGATATGGGAATGGTTTCAAAGAGGGATGCCAGACTGGAAGAAGGCATCATGTTTATAATAGACAGAGTCTGTTACCAGAAAGACTAGGCCCCCCAAAACAGAGATTTTTCTGGATTACCATACCTGCATTGTTCACTTGGGCCTATATGTGTTAATGATTGTCTCGAATGGTATGATGTCAATGACCTGGTGGTCAACTTGGTGGTAGTGGGAACAGAGAAGGGGAAAATCACTTAGGATGTTTTATAGAGGAAGAATTAGTAAATTATTGCATATGATGGCTCATGTGTTGTAGGATCACAGAGGTGGAAGAGATCTCAGAGGTCATCTGTGATAGCCTTCTAATTTAAAGATGATGAGACTAAAGCCCAGGGAAATGAATTGATTTGTCCAAGGTCTCACAGGTCGTGTCAGAGACAGGAACTGAAGCCCTATCCACAGAATCAAGATCCAGTCTTCTTTCCATTTTGCCTTATTGAAGGAGAAGAGTTTTGGTTTTAGTGTAGAAACTTTGGTTTTGAAGTGGAAAATTCAGTGAACAGCAATGCTATTGAAGAAAACAGTGAAGTCATAAGAAGAAACAGACTTAAAAGGGGGAGAATAACAAGCATAGTTGAGGGCAAGTTGCATTGATGAGAAATACAGTAAGAAAGAGGAGGTCAAGGAAGATGGACATAGGTCAGATCTGCTGGGATCCCAAATGGAATTGGGTTCCTCAAACATATAAAGTGTAGCAGGTTTTTATAGGATTCTCATATGGGTCAAGTAGCACTAGGCATTAGTATGGGGGAGAAGAGATTGCTATACAGATCAAGGATTGAGAGGTGGTGCTTATTCATGCTGGTGAAGGGGGAGGGAGACATGATTAGGGAATTGGTGGCTAGTTAATATTCAAACTCCCTGAAGAGGGCAAATCAGCATTCCATGATCACTGAAACCCCAACTTTGACCCGGTGACTCAGGGAATTTGAGCCTCTCTGGTGGTTTCTTTCTTTAGTGAAGCTATTCAAGTCCTTGTAGAAGGGGAGCAGGAAAGCAGGATTTCCTAACATTTTATAGAAGAGATAAGGAATCAAATACAATAGAAATCAGATTGTGGAATGTCAGGTAAAGGAATTTGGACATTATTTGGTAGTCAATGGGAATCCAAAAAAGTATTTTAACAAATGAGTGACATAAATAGAGTTGTGCACTGGGAAATTACTCTGGTAACAGATGAATTAAAGTAGAGCGAGAGAGAATTAAGGAAAATCATTTGGGAGGCTGTTATTCATAAAGTCACTCTATCTTAGCATTAGAAGGGAACTCAGAAGCCATCTGTCTTCAACAATAATTGTCTCTGTATAGGATCCTAAATTTTAGAGTTGGAAGATACTTTAAAAACATTGAACCCAATCTCTTTATTTTACAATTGAGGGAACTAAGACATAGAAAGGTTAAACAACTTGTCCAAGATCACGCAGCTAATGAAATGAGGCAGGATTTGAACCTTTGTCGTCCAATATCGAAGTTCAGCATCCTATCCTTTATATCATGTACTCTTTAAAAGGGGATTTTTGTGATTTTATTTTTACATTGCTCAGATTTCCCCTTGCATCTCCCCTCCAGTGATATTGCTTATAGCAAAGAATTTTTTTTTAAAAAAAGAAAAAGTAGAAGATCAATAAAACTGGTCAATACATTAAAAAAATTGATGTCGTATGAAATACTCCATACCCACAGTGCCCTCCTCCCATTTCTTCAAAGATGAAGGGATAGTGAGGAGGTGTTTTCTTATATCTATTTCTTGGGACAAAGTTTGTTCTTTATAATTTCAGAACATTCATCTTTGATTGTTTTCTAGTCATTTTCTCCATTTACATTGATTTAATCATTATGAACATTGTTTTCCTGGCTATGCTCATTATATATTGCATCATGTCATGTATCTCTTTTCATACTTTTCTGTCTTAATTGCAGTCATCATTTATTACAGCACAGTAAATATTCCATTAGGTTCAGGTACCATGATTTGTTTAGCCATTCTCCTATTGATGATAACCTACTTTATTTCTAGTTCTTTTCTATCACAAAAAGTGCTGTTATAAATAATTTGTGCACTTTTTTTTTTCAGGTAAGGCAATTGGGGTTAAGTGACTTGCCTAGAGTCACACAGCTTGTGAGTATTATATGTTTGTGGACAGATTTGAATTCAGGTCCTCCTGACTCCAGGGTTGGTGCTCTATCCACTGTGCCACCTAGCTGCCCCAATTTTGCATACTTTTAAAAGTCATTAACTCAGCTCTATTAATATATACTCCAATTCAACTCTATACTATGCTATAATCTTGAATCTTTATCTCAAATCATGTTTATTACCACTGTCTACTTCCTCCACTCCTCCTCACATGCTATTAAAAGGAATTAAATCAAGTCACACAATCACTCTGACTGGGTCTACCACTAAGTTAAGCTGTATAAACTCAATTGAGCTCTCACTGCAGGGAAACCATCCTTAGAGTCCTCCCTAATTGGTTATTTATCCCACTTTTGATAGAGGCTGTTCCAAATCCCATCTTCCTTCAGCAGGTCTCCCACAATACCCCCAACCCTCTCAGTTGATGTCCTTATCTCATAATTTACCAGGAAATTGGAAAACATTAGATGTGAGTTCCCTTCCTTTTCCTTCCTTATCTCTCAAAAGTCCTTAACACTCCAGCTTATTCATTCCTCCCTTTGTTCCTAGTTTTTGAAGATGTAATCCAGTTTTTTAAAAAATATTTTTTATTCTTTTTTTAAAAATTTCTTTTTGTTAGGCAATGGGGTTAAATGACTTTCCCAGGGTTACACAGCTAGTAAGTGTTATGTGTCTGAGGCCGGATTTGAACTCAGGTCCTCTTGAATCCAGGGCAGGTGCTCTATCACTGTGCCACCTAGCTGCCCCTGAAGATGTAATTCTCACAAAGACCAACATAAACCTTTATTTCCTGTCTTTCCAACTTATTTAGCAAATTTGTCCCACGATCATTACTCTCAGCTTTTAATCTTCATTCTCTTCCTATCTTCACCTTCTCCTCTATCCACTAATACAACCAAGATACCCTCATTCTTAAAAAAAACTCCCCCCCCCCAAAAAAGCCAAAAAACAAACAAAAAAAACCAACTACTTTCACTGGACCCAATCATGCCCTCAAAAAAATTCATGTCTCTGCAAGTGTCATAGTTAACTGTCCACTCTCCTTTACCCTTTTTATGAAAAGTGATTTTCCTAAAAGAGTAAGTATGACCATATTACTCTTACTTAGCAAACTTCAGTAACTTTATTACTTCCAGAACTAAATATCATTTCCTCTATTTGGTAATTTAAAGTTCATCACAACTTAGTCTTTTTCTATCTTTGCAAAACTCCTGGTGTCCTATATTTAGAAAGAATAAATCGAGACATAAACACTTAAGACAGGGGTGGGGAACTTGCAGCCTCAAGGTCTTCTAGGTCCTTGGGTGCGGCCTTTTGACTGAGTCCAAGTTTTACAGAACAATCCTTTTATTAAGGGGATTTGTCCTGTTAAGTTTGGATTCAGTCAAAGGGCCACGCCTGAGGACCTAGAAGGCCACCTGTGACCTCGAGGCCACAGATTCCTCAATCCTGATTAAGCACTAGGGACTGAGGATATAAAGACAAAGATTGAAATCATCCCTGCTCTCCCATGGGGATGCTGCTGTCCCTTTTCTTCCTCACCCCTTAAAATCTCTGACTTCCTTCAAGAGAGTTCATGAGATATCTTCTGCAGAAGGCCTTCCTTGGTTCTTCTAGCTACTAGTGCCCTCTTCTCTAAGGTCACCCTGTATACACTATGTATGGATCTTGTACATACCAGTTTATGTCCATGTTATCTTTCCCAGTACAATGTGAGCTCTTTGGGGCCAGGGGCTGCTTTTGCTATTGGTTGTTTTTGGTATCCACAGATTGTAGTGCAATGTTTGGCACATAATAAATGATGGGTTTATACGTTTGCATTTAACCCTTCACAACTTTGCCTGATCTTAGTTTTTATGCCTTATTACACATTATTTTTGTGTTTCACTTTCTTTCATGCACTGTAAGGTCCAGTCGAACTGCTCCCCCCCCCCCTTTTTTTCCTTTTAATACACAAAACTCTACCTTTGTCTTACCATACTGGGAAGGTACTCCTGTCTTACCTCCATTGCATAGATTCCTTAGTTTTATTAATAATATTTAAAATTTATATAGCATTGTGAGGTTTACATATCACTTTACATATACTATTTCATTTGATGCTCACAACAACCCTGGAAGATAGGTGCTATTATTATTCCCAATTTACTCCATTAATTGAGTCTGACAGAGGTCAAGTAACTTGCTCAGGGTCACAGAGCTTGTAAGGGTCTGAAGCGGGATTTCAACTTAGGTCTTGACTCTAAATTTCATATTCTATCCACTATGCAGTTCAAACACCACGTTCCGCAGGAAGTTTTTCCTGATCTTCCAGGTGTTAATGCCAAAAAATTACCTAATATTTATTTTAAGTTAATTTACAAATGTACATGGCATCTCTCTCCTCTCCCCTCACTCCATGTAAGCTTTTGTTTTAAAGAAAAGATTGATTGACTTATGATTTCATCCCTACGGAGGTGCCCTTAGAGAACTATCTAAAAGAAAACTCCCTCTACTGATGAAGAGATGTAACTCTTGTTTGGTTTCTAATTTGAGAGTTTCCTGGAGAATGTAGACATTAGGTGGTTTCCTCAAATTCACCCAGCCAGATGCCTCACCACCAGCCAATCTCATTTGTCTTGTAATAGGAGGGAAGAAAGAAAGGAATGAACAAGGTAAGGAAGGAAGGCTGGAAGGAAGGGAGGAACAAAAGAAGGAAAGAAGACACGGAGGGAAGGAAGGATGGATGGGTAGAAGGAAGGAGGAAGCAAAGGAAGGATGGTGGAAAGAAGGATGGAAGGAAGGATAGAAAGAGGGAAGAAATGAAGGGAAGAAGGAAGGAAGAGAAGGAAGGAGGAAGGAAGGAATGATGAATGGATAGAAGGGAAGAAGAATGCAAAGGAAAGAAAGCATGAAAGGATGGAAGAAAGGAAAGAAAGAAGGAAGAAAGGAAGAAAAGAAGGAAGGAAGGAAATAGGAAGGGAGGAAGGATTGAAAGAAGGAAAGAAAGCAGGAAGTGTGAAAAAAGGAAGGAAGGAAAGGAGGAAGGAAGAAAAATCAGTTACTAAGTGCCTAGTATGTGCTAAGCATTATTCCATTTGATCCTCACAACAACTCTGAAGGTAGGTGCTGTTACTGTCCCAACTTTTCATTGGAGGAAACTAAGACAAGTAGATGTTAAGTTACTTGTCTGCAGTTATACACTAATAAGTGTCTGCAGTTGGATTTGAACTCATGTCCTCCTGACTCCAGGCCTGATACTCTATCAACGGCATCACTTAGCTGTCTATGGGCAACTAATAATGCTTAGTAATAAGTAATCTAGAAATGGAAAAATATAGATGATTATATGTATGTATGTATATATAAACACATATACATACATATAGATGTATAAATTAACTATACAATTAATCTGAATTATTTTCTAATGAAAGCTAAAAAGAGTTCTAATAGACAAAGAAATCTGATGACAATGAGAAAAAAAAGCCATTTAAAAAAAAAACCCTACATGCATACAAATACACCTGGCTAAAAAGATATAATATTTTTTACAATTGCAATACTTTATGATTTAAAAGAAATAACACAGGAGCCTTTCTTTTTTTTTTTCCTTCTCTGAAAATCACATCTGAGACTCTTTAAGAAAAATACCTGCTTTAAAATAAGGCACAAATTAGCTTTGGGTAGTAAAAATGAAGTTATAAAACCTGTTAAAAATTGATCTATCCTAAGGTCAATTCAATTCAGTAAACATCTATTATGGATTGAATATGTGTAGAAGACTGTACTAGTTACTTGGTGTTACAAAACATGAATTTGACCTTGTAAAGTTTACAGTCCAGTAAAGGGATATAACTATGACATGTATATGTATACACAGATATGTCACATATATGTACATCTATCCATCTATCTCTCTATCTGTAATATAATATAAAACAATTCAGGGTAAGTTCATTAGAACAGAACTAACTAAATGTCTGATAAAACTTGAACACTAAAGATTCTTTACCAACTATGGGGGCTGGGGTAGATAATCAGAAGGGGGAGGGCTAGGAAAGTTTTCATGAAGAATGGGACATGTGAATTGGACTGCAGAAATTTCACAAATGGGCTATGAGAACATTCTAGGTGCTGGGAACAGTGTGAGCAAAAGGAGAGGTGGGAAGGCATCATGATTTCCAGGTACTTCCAGTCTGTGAAAGTCAGTAGCATAAGTGAGAGAGAGGAAGAAGAGATATGGATAGCAAAGTAGGGTGACACCGATTGTCAAGATCCTTGAATAACAGGGAAAGGTGTTTGAATATTAATCATTAGGTGATAATGAGCTACAGAAGAGGGGATTTTTTTTAAGAAAGAGAAAGAAGGATAATTCTAGGCATAAGAAAGATCATTGCAGAAAATTTATGAAAGATAGATTTGAGAGAAGGGAAAAGCAGAAGGCGAGGGAGCAAATGGCATACGGCAGAAATACCCAGGAAGCCCTGTGTACAAGTCCTATGTAACACTGGTCAAGCCAATCGAACTTTCTAGGCCCCAGACAATTCTTGATGACTGTAAGGTGCAGGATAATTGTTATATGCATTTGTAGAGGGAATTTTCTCATTGGGAATTACTTTTTTATCAATAGAATCAGAGATCTGGATCAAAAAAGCAAAACAAAAAAATCACAATATTGTCCCCTAATTGACATGTCTAAAAGCTGTTTAAAAATAGAGAGATGATAGTAATCTGAAAAGAGCTATTTTTCTTCCATTCAAATTGTCACAAATTCCGTCAGAGTGTTTTAAGTGGGACTGATAATTCCACTTTATTGAAGGGAAGATCACTGTTTCTAGGATTGGTTGTTATTGGTCAGTCGTTTCAGCCCTGTCCAACTCTTCATTCTTTGTGACCCCATTTAGGGTTTTCTTGGCAAAGATACTGGAATGGTTTGACAATTCCTTCTCTGGTCCATTTTGTAGATGAGGAAACTGAGGCAAACCGAGTTAAGTGACTTGTCCAGGGTCACACAGCTAGTAAGTGTCTGGGACAAGATTTGAACTCAGGAGGATGAATCTTCCTGATGTCAGGCCTGGCACACTATCCACTGAGTCAACTAGCTACTTTTACAGTTGGACCTGAGTTCAATTTCTGCCTCTAAGACTTTCCATCTGATCTACCTTGGGCAAATCCCTTAACCTTCCTGGACCTCGGGCTCTTTGTCTGTAAAATGATTCAGCTGTACTGTGAGATTTCTTGCATATATAGGTCTTACGATACTCTGATGACTGTTATTGACTTCCTTTTAACTTATTGCCTGCTGCTAGTGTCTGGTCAAGTCAATTCCACTCTAAAATCTCTGCAGCACCCCTGTCTTCCTCTTTAGTTCCTCCATCTGGCCTCGGCTCAGTTTTGGTTTACTTGGAGATGATGGGATAGGAGAGGGAATTTGACAAGTCAGAAAATGAGAAGGTCTAGGAAAGGCTATGTTTCAGTCCAACCCACAGAGGCTTGCACATGGATGGGTATAGATGGGGCCATGGAGCTTCCTAATGGAAGATAGCTTTTATTTGATATTCCTCAAGTTCTAAGGGCCTTGTAAAAGACTTGGGGGCAGAATATTCATAACACTGTTGATGCTGACCAGGCAGATGCTAGAAAAATCAGGAAGCCATTGCTAGTAAGCAGACAGAAGTGGGAAGCCATAATAATTAAATAGGAGGAAAATATCAGAGTAGAGTGACAGTAAACTGCAGAGTTTGAGACAGCACATGACTCTGCAGTGATTGCTGTGGTAGAACAATGGAGAATGATCCTTGTGAAAACCAGGAGCTGGGTGAAATCTTTATTGCACAAATCTAGAAAAGAGATGGTTTTACATGTCCCCCCTCACTCCTCTACTCTGGGAAAAAGTGGGTTTCCCCAAGTCTAGTTCATCCATTTAGCCATTCTCATTTGTCTCATTTGAAATGGGTTTGAAAAGTATAGTTGAGAATTAAGGACTGACATCTCTCTCCCTAAATGTTTACGGTTATGACTAAGCTTTAAATATATGATAAAACCCTACTGACCAACAGAAATCCTAAGTTATATGTTTTATTTTATTTATTCTTTTGTTTGTTCATTTGTTTATTTGTTTACTTAATACTTACAGATATAAAGTGGTGAGTAGGAGGATAGAGTTATAGAGTGGTGAAGAAGAGGATGGAGAGATATCTGCCAAGCTGAGCTAAGTCTATGGGTTTGGAGTCATTTTAGCAAAATGCATGTCTCTGTGGAGTGGGGTGGTGGAGGAATGGTTATAAACCTGGTAAAAAGATCTGAGATCAAATATATACCATATTTCACTGCATGATCGTCACCACTGCATAATCGTCACACCCTGTATTTTTCAGTCCCCAAACCGGCTTATAACTTTTCATTGTGTAATCATTGCCTGGTATAATTCTGTTAATCATACCACTTCAAAGGTAAACAGAACAGCAATGTATTCACCAGTGGCATATGCATACACATTTATCTCTCATGCATTACAAGCTGTGAGCCTAGAATTTTCAGTGCATGTGCATTGTCACTATTCAATTTTAAAGAATATTCACAAGTCTTCTGTGCATCCTAATCTTGCACCAAACACAGTTTAGTAATAAAATATTTTTCAATAATACCGGCACAAAAATTTTTAAAGCTTAACATAATGGTCACACCCCACTTTTTTGCAAAAAAAAAAAATTGGTATAAAATCTGTGACAATTATGTGTTGAAATATGGTACCTAGATTCCTTTCCTTATACAAATGAATCAAGACAACCCCAGTCTGGGCAAACTGAGAAACTATTTTCCTTCCCATAAAAATCAGGGTTTGAAAAGGAAGCCACACTTTGAAAAGGGAGTGAGTTGTCAGAGAAGATTATCCCACTTTAAGGGAAAAATAATTTCAGTGGTCTCTGGATTCAGGCATGATTGACAGCTTAGTCATCCTTGCTTTCCAGTGCTGCCTGCTAGTTAGACGTGTATTTTTTTTATCTATTGTTTTATTTTTTCCTTGTGTACAGTCAATGAGCAAATAACTATATGCAGCATCCAATTACCTGCTCATTCCTGTGGGAAGTTAACTTCCTAAGGTTATATGAACTAGGATTCAGATAATAATAATAACAAGAACAACAACAATAACAATAACAACACTCATATAGAGCCTTGAAGTTTGCAAAAATACTTTATATACAATTTACACACATAATCATATATAATTACATATTTGTACATAGACACCTATATCTATCAATTCTCATGTGAAATTCACAATGATCCTGTGACATTGGTACCATTATTATTTACATTTTACAGATAAGAATGGTGAAACTGAGAGAAGTTAAATGATTGACCAAGTGTCACAAACCTAGCAAGTTTCCGGGTCAGTATTCTGAAACTTAGATCTTCTTGACTCCAAGACGAACTTTCTAATCATTCCACTACCTAGTTACTGAGGTGACAAATACAGAGAAATAGGAAAGAGGACAGGAAGGGAAGAGTGGGGGCTCAGAGCTATAATCATTGGGGAAATCCACACTACCGAGTCCCCCTGGATGGAAAAGGTGCCTTGATTCAGTCCCCTGAGGCCTGCTTCAGGTTTACTGAGGCACTGTCTTTGCTTGCATGGCCCATGCTGAATTGTGCTCCTCTCCCAGCCAGCACAACACAACTTTCCAATCAACTATCCAGGTTGTCCTGGTCTGCAAACTTGTTTCAGTCTGACTTTTTGTGGGTTCTGCTGCTCTAGAATTTGTTTATAGTCATTTGTACAGGTATTTGGAGGAACTTGGGAGAGGAAAGAAATCACTGCTTTTACTCTGCCATCTTGGCTCTCGCTACTTTTCTAAAAAACCTGGTCAGTTTTTGACTTCTCCAGCATGTTCATTTCAACAGTTGAAGGGCAAATCCTAATACAGTGGAAAGAGGCCTGACCCTGGAGTTAGAAGTACTGGGTGGGAATGCTTATTATTTCTATGACCATAAGCAGGTCATTTAGTCTATCAATGCCTCAATGGCCTCTACTTTACAATGGAAGGGGCAGACTAATTGACCTGTGGCCCTTCCAGGTTTCTGTCTACAATGACGTGATACTAAGATTTGCCTCACACCTTGCAGAGCCTTCCTGTGGAAAAGAATCAGTCTGGTGGCTAGAAATTCCAATGGATTATTAAATATATCTCTTCAATCAATTCCCTTTAATTGTGTCCAGAATTTCTCCAGACAAAATATACTTATTACTGAATATTCAATAGTGGAGTTATGACATACATTTACATAGTCCAGGGTTTAAGCTTTTTCTGATCTGCCTATTGGTGTCTGGATTCATCAGAAAATATCTGTTCCTTCATTTTTTGCAGATATTGCTTGTTTATTTTGGAATATAAATGTTAACAGGTATAATAAAAATATGCAGATTTCCTTGATTCTGTCATAAAGAAATGACTAAATTTTTCTCTCTAAAAAGGTTTCTTTTAATGGCACATCTTAGAAAAGGATTTATTAAATATATCCTGTAAATTTTGGCACAATATCAGATGCAGTTATACTGTATTGCCTTATGATGACAAAATAAAAAAAAGGAAACATCTCACCTGTTAAAACAGGAATATCACCATTTCAGTGATGGATTGCTTTTTTTCAATAAACCCAACTAAAAATCTTTCATTGTTATACCTATGACCTAAGGCAGGCATCTGACCAACACATTAGTAACATTAAAACCAAACAGATGGATTTGAGGTTAGCAAGCCAAAATGCCATGTGTGTGCCTTGTGTATATATGAGTATCCTGCCAAGGGAGAATACAGAAACTGACCATTTAGACTTTACATGGCAGTAGATAAGGTAATGAATATGACACTCTGAACTTATCACTGTGAATTGTTAACTTTTGTGTACTATGATTTTATAAACTTTTATATTAAGAATAATCCACTCTGCAGGGCTATTGTGTTGATTGATTGATAGCTGTCCCACCCCACCCACTATTTCAGGCACACACCCCTCCCCCATGCTTCTCTGCATTCCCTACTTTCTGGTTATCTTTCCACCTTACCCTTGACCCATCCTTCTCCTTTTCCCCCTCCTTAACCCAGCATATTCTGCTCCCCAGTTCTGGAACCACAGTTAAAGCAATTCTACCATAACACCTAAAAGAAATATGTCAATATACTTCCCTACGATTCCATTCACCATCCCTCTAAGTTTGTGGTCCAAATTGTCCCTTCTTGGCATCTACTTTCCTAGGTGTGCTGTTTCCCCCATTAGAATGTAAGTCCCTTGAGGGCAGGGACTGTCTTTGCTTTTGTATTTGTATCTCCAACTCTTAGTTCAGTACTTGGCACATCATAAACTGTATATACTTACATACATACATACATACATACATACATATATACATACATACACACACACATATATATAGATAGATAAATTAGATAGATTTCTTATTCATTCACTGCAAATATCCACATTTACTTAAGTACATATAAATCACATCAAACACAAATGATTTGTTCTTGGTGTGCATGCACGTGAGTTGGCATCCCTCTCTCATTGTTTGAACCATAATCCAATCATAAATGTACAGAAAAATGTCACAAATGTATAGAAAAATCTAGAAGACAGAAGGAAACTGAGAGGTCATATGATCTAATACCCTGAGTCTGTTGAGGAAAACTGAGGATGAGGGAACTAATGAGGAAACTGAGACTCAGATATGAGAAGTGACTTGCCCAATGTTAGAAGGCAAAGTTGTGGAACTATTGAATCCCAGGCTAATAACCTTTCACCAGGCTCTTGTTGAAGCTTTTCTAATTTGTCTGGGCCAGAGTACATGTTCTCTTGGAATAGTTTTGACAAACAAGGGTTACCTGGATACCATGATGGCCAGAATAAAATTTAAATAAAAGACATGTAGTTACCTATATATTTACAGCCAGATGTGTGTGTGTGTGTGTATGTGTGTGTTTGTGTGTGTGTATGTGTGTGCATTATTGGAACTAGAAGGATCTAGAATTTTTGTGATTGATAATATTTGGATGCTAATTATTTTAAAAATAAGAAGAGATCCCATGTATTAGAGCAGATAGAGTTGCCCTTGGAATCAGAAAGACCTCGGTTTGAGTCTAGTCTCTGGCAGTTGTTGGCTTTGTGATTCAGGGGAAATCTTGAAGGCTTTTGGTGCTTTAAACAGTTCTCTAAGACCCTAAGTTTCAGAGAAAATTATGACCTATATTCCCTTCTGGGAACTCTCTATACCAATGAAATCACAGGTACAGTGTGCATCCTATAAGTTTGTATGTATGTACATACATACACAATGCATGCATACATATACACATGCACACATATAAATATGGATATTTTTTATAAACATATTAATATAGAAGTTATAGTAAGGATAGATTTTACAAAACCACCCCCCAAACTAACCAGTTCTCCCCTTGCAAACATAAGATCCCTAGGTAGAGTGGGTTCATGCTTAGAGTATGAATGTAGTATGCATGAAGGGGACATATGGGATCAAGAGGTACCTGACAACTTCAAGTCTTGGGAGTCCTTTTCTACCTTTGAGGACTCTTCACCATATTTCTTTTGGGTGAAGCATGTGTGATGAATGAATCACTCTCTTGTCCAGCTTGGCTAGCTCCTTCCACAACATGGGATTTTTACTGATGGGTCAATCAATTGTAGGCTGAGTCAGGTCACCTTTCTATACTGACTCTTCCCCAGACTTGGCTTCTGCAGCTATTGCCTTCAGCAGTCACTGTTAATTATTCCAGTGGCTGAAAAGATCTCTGAGGGCTCTTCTGACCTTCTAAGACTCACAAGGTCACCTGTGCAATCCATCTCCAGATACTCATTCACCTTTTATATTCACCTCAGCTCCAGCTCAGCTTCCCCTGTGTCATTAGTCTTTTTGGTTTCTCTGACAACCAGAAGACTCTTGACTAGTACACATTACCAATCTTTCAGTCATTCTTGGCTAGAAGAAATTTTGTCAAACCTCCATATATTGGACCATACACATGTATACACATACATGCATGTGTAATGCAATACACTTCTAGTTTGGTAGATTGCTTGTTGTCCTCATTTCCTTAAGGGCATCCTTGTTCCAGAGAACCTAAATAAGGCTTGTGTCAATTTGAATTTTTCACTCTTCTATCAATATCTGCCTCCCTGATGATTTTTAGTTTAAAAACATTTTCTCCTCCTTTTTGTTAATTCTGAAGGGCCAGCCAGCAAGCTGGTGACATCCCCCTTCCCACTCCCAGGTATATATCCCTCTTTTCTGTAAAGTAAACCCTTGTTCTTTATGGGTATATTTCTGGCATCACAGGAGCCACGAAGCAGTGCTACTTGAGATCCCTTAAAATGGGATGGAGGTTCACTTTACACACATTCTCTTCCCTTTTATCTGACTCTTCCTTCAGCCCTAAGGAATCAAATGAACAGACAGAAGATCAGATGCCCAGAGGAAGAGGTAATGCTGGGGACATGACTCTGTTTTAGCTCTTGGAGTGGGCAGAATAATAATTATCATGAGATGATGGAGTGTACCTTGGATGATGAAAACCTTATGGCATGATCATTCCCAAAGAGTGAGCTTTAGGCTCACCCCTACCTCCCATCTCCCCTCTGTCCCATTCCTTCACTCAGCTCCCAGGCTGACACTAGCCAACATCCTCCTACCACCATGCCCCAGGAGGATGTGTCAGATTGCCCTCCCACCCATACCCACAAGTCCCCTAGGCTATCATCCACAATAGGTGAGAGATCTGAGATCAGTGTGGGATTAATTTGGGGCAGCAGTAGTGGTATCATAGATACAAAACCTGTCACCATTGCCATAGTAAACTTAGCCTTAACCCTTTGCCAGTTACTATTCTCCCTTGCCATCCCTTTCTCTGTCATCTGGATTGTATCTGTTGTCACGTAGTTGAAATATAGCTAGGATTAGAGTCAGAAGACCCAAGTTCAAACCCCAACTTTATCATTTGGTACTGGTATTATTCTGGAAGAGTTAATTTATCTCTCTGGACTTCAGCTTATTTATCTATAAGTAGTGGAGAGAGTTGGGACTTGGAATCAGGAACACCCTAGACCAGGGGTGGGGAACCTACAGGCTGAAAGCCACATGTGGCCCTCTAGGTCCTCAACTGTAGCCCTTTGACTGAATCCAAAATTCACAGAACACATCCCCTTAATCAAAGGATTTTTTTGTAAAACTTGAACTCATTCAAAAGGCCACACCCAAGGACCTAGAAGGCCACATGTGGCCTCAAGGCCACAGGCGCCCCACTCCCCTTCAAGCATCCCAATTTCCTAGTTTTCCAACCTCTTCAGCTCTCACATCCTCTATCACCTGTCCACCTCAACCATACACAAAGATCAACATACCTTAGATACCTTAATTCCATTTCTAGCCTCACTTAAATGAAATTTCTACCAAGTGCCATTTTCTCTAGTTAGAGCTCTAAGAGTATGATACTTCATACTTTTGGTAGAATATTGAAAAAGAACAAAAACCAAGATGTTAAACAATGAAGTCTTTTACTGTAAAGTCTGTCCACTTTATAAGATCCTACATTTCCCAATCAATAAATTCTCTTCATTGTACTGTCTTTGCATATCCATGTTAAGACACTGTAAGACTACTTATTTATTGGGTCTTGAACTCACTGAATATCAAGGTTAATAGTAGGTACTCTCAAGTGACATCATCTTTACTCAGTGACCTTTGAATAATTTCTCATGAGCAGATCAATGGAAAATTAAACCAAATCATTATCAACATGAATTTTACACTTTGGCGGCAGGAAGGAAATAGAAAGAAAGGATAAATTATGCTTTTAAGAACTTATTCTGTGGAGTAGTCTTAGATATGAGACTTAAGTATCTAAAGTATTGTAAGGGAATCATATTTTAAAAATTAGAAAACAGAACATATCTAAATTTGTTGAATTGGCTCAGGCCAACTCCTAAGGACTGGTATCTATTAAAAAATCATTCCCACTTTTCATACTAATAACCTTGTATATCAAGTTGCTGTAGTCCTTTTTGTCTGACAGGACTTTTTCTTCTATAGTAGATCAAGTATTTTTTGGGCAAGACAGTTTCTGGATTATTTTGCTCTTTTCATTGACTGTTTTACATTCCTTAAAATTCTGTAAGAAATGGTTGTAATCCAAGTCAATGTCTTTACCAATCCATTTACCTACTGTCTCATGTACATATAATATTTTCACAAAAATAATCAGCACATATATCAAGAGTATTATTGTTGCACATAGAAGAAAAGAACAGGATGGCTTCTGGAGAAAATTTTTGAAGCTACACAATTAAATGAATTATGTAGAGAACAGAAGATCCTGATGGATTATTTCTTGATTACAAGAGTACTTTACTCTATAGGGCAAATTTTGTCTGAAAGGCTTCTCTTTAGGAAGGTAGTATATGAATGGATGGATGGATGGATGGATGAATGAAAAAGCATTTATTATTAAGTGCTTGCTGTGGACAAAGATCTATACTAAGCCCAGGAATACAAATGGAAAGAGAACATGGTCCTTGTGCTCAAAGAGCTCAGTTTTTGATGAGAGGAACATCCACATATCAGAAGCTTCAGCTATAATTCAGATGGAAAGTTCTTAGAATACAACAGCAAAGCAGATTGTAATGCATCATTTAAAATTCACTAATAAAACTATAATTGTTTTTGATGTTAAACCATTTCACATCATTGAAAAGACTTAGCTGAAACTTCCTTTTCCAGGTCTTCAGCAATTGTGGCAGGAAATAATCCTTCCTTCCTTCCTTCCTTCTTTCCTTTCTTCTTCCTTCCTTCCTTCTTTCTTTCCTTTCTTCCTTCCTCCCACAGAATGTTCCCCTCCACAGGAAATATCTGTCTCCTACTTTACCCAACAATACTCTTTCCATACTCTCTCATTTGTTATACCAGACATAATAAGAAACTCAAAATAACGCAACTCATTCTCCTCTTGATAGATGTGACTATATAACTTCCCTGTCCTTTTCCTCCCCATTTATCAGCCAAAAGACTTTAATCAATGATAATTTTCCCAAATATTAATTCATTGATTGAGGAACCATGGTTTTGATCCAATAAATATTAAATTCTTCCCTTGTCTCTCCTGTTTCTTTTAACTGCCTTGAAAATTTGTGCATAGATTTTTTCAATTGATTTAATGATCCTTAAAGAATGTGAAAGGCTTAAAAAGCAATGGCCTCTTCTAATCCTATCAAATATTGATTACATTGATTAGTCTTTCCTTGCTAACTGTATTTGTTGAACTTGCTATTCTTGGGTTTGAATGTAAAAGACACTGCTCACATCTGATTTCTTTTGAAGGAATGATTGGATTTTCTCCTTTTTGTTCAATTTCATATCTTTTCATTGATTAAATTTATCTTTTTTAAGGATATATTATTTTGGGGGATGCAAACTAATCTTTTCTTTTCAGAACAATTTTAGTCTAATTCTTACTTGGATTTCTCCTAAATGAGTAGTAGTAAGTGATTCTGACTGTTTTTATTTGACATATGAAGAGTGTTCTCTTAGTTGCCTCCAATATTTGTTGTTAGATGTATACATTATGAAGTTTGGCAATGACATGTTTTGGTGAGTTGAATTTTGCTCCCTGTCAGACTTCTAAGGATAATATTGACAGATAACTTTGCCTCATATTTCCAGTACTTGAGGAGTAATTTCTTTCATGATTACCTGACTTAAGTTATTCAAGTTTTTAATTTCATTCTATTTTTTCTGGAAGACCCATACCCAGATGACTTTTTCACATGCAGGTTTCAACTTCAACTTCTTTGACTTTTTATGTGGTAGGCTTCTGACACTGCTGTTTTTAAATTTTGTTCAATCAGTTTTTCTTCCACCCCTTCAGTTTTGAGATACAATTTATTTTTCCATTTTCTTTTTCAGAGGATCTAATTTTGGAGAGATTTTTTTTTGTTTTTTTTGTTTTACTTTTTTTTTAATATATTTGCCTCTTAATTTCTTCTTTGGGAGCTTTTAACTTCTATCATTATTTCTTTCAAACTTCTTTCATCGCTCTTTTGAATCATCCTGGAGATCATTATTATTGTTTTTTTAAAATTATTTCTATGAGGTGACATAGAATTTATTGAAATAAATTTCTTTAGTCAGAGATTTTCCAGTTGATCTGCTTTATTCTTTTGTTTTTATCTTTTGTTTTAGATTAATGTCTTTATCATTTTCTGTCTTTATAATTTTTCTGCTAGTTTTTCTGTGTTCTTTCTATAGTATTATGTTGATTTTCCTGTTTTTTTATTTTTTTC
The DNA here is from genome assembly GCF_900497805.2 of Vombatus ursinus. Classification (NCBI taxonomy): domain Eukaryota; kingdom Metazoa; phylum Chordata; class Mammalia; order Diprotodontia; family Vombatidae; genus Vombatus; species Vombatus ursinus. The sequence goes on along the minus strand of NW_020954599.1, from coordinate 3,756,167 downwards.
TCTGTCACCTTTCTTGATATTTTGAGATAGCAAGAGAAATGGACTTAGGTGTGACCTCCCACTAGCCTTCTTTCTGGAAGACTCCAGTGCTCTTCCCATGGCACCAGATGATTAAGCTCTTTAAATATGTGCTTGTTTTTATGTAAGACTGTGCTGATTGAAACATACCTTGGAGATGAGACCTAGGGGAACAACTCAAACACAGTCTAATATGGAGAGTTTATGGGAAGACATGGACCAAAAATCTCCTGATGAGGAGAAGCTGGTGGATAGTGATGTGCACCATTGGAAGAAGTAACTACATCAATAAAATCTATCAAAATGTTGAAGTAAGCATCCTTCATAACATCTAAACATCCAAAAAGTTATATCCTGTATTTCATTAAAATTCTTTCTCAACCACCTTAGCAACATGATACACTGGAAAGATCATTGTTTGGGTGTTAAAGAACTTAAATTCATATTCTGTCTCTGCCCCTTACTAAATCTGTAAACTCGGGGGAGTCACTGAACTTCTCTGCTCTGTTTGCTCACTGGTAAAATAAAAAGAGTGGACTTGAAGTTCCGTAGGGTAGTTGTTTTCATCTCTAAATACATGAGCCCAGGAGGCCACCATCTTGTGACTGCTGTTGGCACAATTATATCATCATCATCATCATCATCATCATCATCATCATCATCATCATCACTAAAAAGCAGTTATTAATCACTAACATGTTGTACTAGAAGCTGAAAATTACAAAAAATCATAAAAAATGACTCTGTAACCTCTACTCCCCCCCCTTCCCCAGATTTCTTTATTTCATTAGGTCAGAATGTTTTAGTAGCACAAAACTCCTTCAGACCATGAAAGCTTTGCCATTGTAGTGCCAAAATGTGTCACAAAATGTCTTAGAAAAACTTTAAGGAGACTTCACAAAGCCTCCTTAGAATGTTCGAGGAGTTTATGCTATATAAATATTCCAAAACAAATCTCTCCAAATATATAAACATTGACTGACTTATTTTTTAAACAGATAAACCCAAACACAACAGCAGGGGCAGGGAAAAGTCAGCTGTCTTTGTTCAGATGTGCTTTAGCATATCCCCAGATGCAGGAGAACTTTGGGTGTTATTTCTTTCTTTTCACCACCCTTTTCATCATGGTTTAATGTTTCAAAATGTGAAGATGTAATCCAGCTCCTAATCTTGGCTAATGGAAAATGTGTCTAATTAAAATCTCATCAGTATAAAAAATGTGTTTTGCTCATAGCACACATTAAAAATTTTTAAAGCCTTTCTGTAATTTCAGATACAATTTTTGGGGGTGTTTAATTACACTTTACTTCAATTAAATAGCATACTGAACTTACAAAATGTCTTGAATACTGCCTAGAGGTAGAGTGAAAATTTCTTGTCTCAGCTCTCAGCTCAGATGTTCTAAGAAAATTTTAAAGTGAGAGTAACACCTAATTTTACACAGAAACTTTAATCCCAAACCACTTTACATCTACTAGTGTGCTGAGTTGTGATCACCACCTGTAGATACTATATACAGCTACTAACTCAAATTCAGACTATCTCAACAGGGAATGAGGATTAGCTCATCCATTTGGAAACACAGAGGTCAGATTGGAGGTGGCAATGAGCTGGAAGGGATAGTTAACACACTAGATGACAGGATCAGCATTCAAGGAAAAAAACTCAACAGGCTAGAACAGTGGACCAAATGGAGTAAGTAATCTTAAACCTGGATTTTAAAAATAGTCAATTTCATGAGAATATGATAGTGAGGTATGACTACATAGCAGTTTTTCTGAGAGAGATCTGTGTTTTCCAGTGGTTTTCAAGCTTAAAATGGGTCAATAATGTAATATGATAGTTAATGTAAATGTGATAGAAGACTGAACTAAAGGAAGCATAGCTTCTGGAAATGAGATGATACTTTTGTTAAAGTCTGGCCTTGCTAGACCATATTATTCATGTCTCCACATATTAGGAATGTCATAGATAAACTGCTCAGTTTCCAGGGAAAGACAACAAGTATGGCAAATGGTCTTAAGTTTATGCTTTATGAGGGTTGAAGTATTGGTAGAAAGAAACAGGGAATGTTTTGGCAGGTGAGCTGAATATGACAGCTGTCTTTAATGGAGGGAAGAATTATTAGCTTTGTTCCGCTTGGTCCCCAAATAAATAACTAAGAATAAAGAGGAAAAAATTAACAAGAAAGCAAATATAGACTGAATATAAGGAAAAAAAATCCTAATAATTAGAGCTATCCAAAAATAGAATGAGCTGCCTCAGGAGGTACTACATTCATAGTGCACTGGAGGTCTTTCAAGTAAAGGCTGCATGACTATTTCTGAAGTATATTATCAAAAGGATTTTTGGTTACATATGGCTTGGGCTAGATGGTCACTAAAGTGACTTCTGACTGAGAGTTTGTCATTCTATAATTCTCTGACTGTTGTTACTATTAAGACACCATTGCAACAATAATCATATTGTTAATTTCATCATGCAATTATAAACCCTGTAGACTTTTTTGGGGCCGGCTTAGGGACTGGATTAGGAATTTCATTAGGGTATGAGGTCACTAGTAAGGAACTTCCTCTATTAGGGTGGATCAGCCCCTTCTTTGCAATGAGTTGCCTGAGTAGTTAAATGACTTACCAAAGGCCATATTGACCTTAGTATATGTATATACTGTCAATACAAAACAGGTCTATTGTAATTTATGCTAACTAATAAATAGAAACACTAATTAGACCTACACTTGTCAATGCAAGCAATCCGTCTTTATTAATCAAAGCATGAATATAATAATCTCCTCTAAGAACAAACCATCAACCTGATTTTAGAGGTTCTGACAAGTGTCTTTCACACTGGACTCTAGACAAGGCTACGTCTCTTCCCAGCTGCTGGCTAAATATCTCCTTTCTCTGAAGTGGTCATCTGGTATGTCTCTGTCATTTAGCACTGCCCTCAAGCTGCTGGAGTCTCAAATATGGGAAAGGCAGGAGTCAGATCCAGTTGTGGCCTAGAAACAGGCTGAACACTGGATCCTCTCCTGGTTTTGTTTATACTTTTAGCTATCAATGCTCTTGAGTCATTTACCATATTGTTTGAATGGTAGTTGTTTATAATACTTTTCATTGGTGATTTGTCTTATCAGAAGGCCCACATTTGTTTAGCAATTGTTTATGAGTACATACATGTTGCTTACTGCATCAGGTCCCACAGGTGCTTGTCTTATTATTGAAAAAAATGTACAAGAATTGTTGGATTACCTGAAAGTTATGATCAAAAAAGAATCTGTATACAATATTACAAGAAATTATTACGGAAAATTGCCCTGAAGTTCCAGAACAAGAGGGTAAAATAGAAATAGAAACCAATCATTCCAGTCCTGTCGTTTGATGGCAGGAGGCTATGTTTACTTCATAAACTGGGAAAAGGACCCTGAATGTTGTGTAGAATCCCGAAATCAATTCTCTATCCACTGGTCAACATGCAGAGTGGTGGTTTTTCCCACCCTTTCACATTGTCTTTTTACCATCCTTTGGAAGCTTAATAAAAATAGTAGACATCTCTCAAAAAAAGAAAGAGAAAAATAATGCATAGAAAAATAACTTAAAACAGCTCAATCACAAAATGGGGTCTTAAAACAAAATTAGTAATGCTAAATTTACAAATTATCTTCTTAAAGTTAGTAGAACTTTTTATTATATGTGGAATCAGTTATGCTGTTTACAGATTATCTTATTAAGGTAATAGAACTTATTCTCACTATAGAGTCAGAGGCTGAATTTGAACCCAGCTTGCCAGATTGTGGGGCAGCTAGGTAGTACAGTGGATAGAGTACCAGGCCTAGAGTCAGGAAGACTGATCTCCTGAGTTCAAACCTGGCCTCAGACACTTACGAGTGGTGTGACCCAGGCAAGTCACTTAATCCTATTTGCCTCAGTTACCTCATCTGTAAAATAAACTGGAGAAGGAAATGGCAAACCACTCCGGTACCTTTGCCAAGAAAACCCCAAATGGGGTCATGAATAGTTGGACATGACTAAAAAAGGCTCACCTGAACTGACCTTCCTGATTCTAAGTTTAGCTCTCTTTTCACTATGCCACATTATCTCTTACCCTGTAGATTACCTACAAAATATTCACATATAATTTTGATGAAATACAGTATTTCAACCCTATAGTCACTATCCCTTTTTTGTGCGTGTGTCTATTTTTGAACTGTTTTTGCTTAACTTATGTTACCATAGGAAAAAGGAAGGGAAATCATATTTATGTTTAAATATATAACTGATATTTAAAAAGGAGGCAATAGAACATAACTGAGAGAAAAATGAACCAAATAGACCTGAATTTCAGTCTTGGTTATGCAACTGGCTTACTGTGAAATTTTGGGAAAATTACAAATCTTCTCTTGACTCAAGGCTTCCTTTACCAAAAAATAGGAATATGATGTAATCATGGTCTCTTCCAAACACCTGAAATTTATAGATTGTAAGGGGACAAGTTATAGAAATGCAGGAGTGTGCCCCACTCAAACTACATTTGCATATAACAGGTCCCTTTCAGATATGAGTGGGGGGCTTTTTAAAGAATATTAGGCTTTGAGTATCTCATTCCCGTATAAATTGATCAGCTGAGACTATGAATTTTCCACAGGACATTGTCCTGAATCTTTTCCCCAATCATTCATTGTCACAAGTCAAATTGAGAGCCTTAGTGTTAAAAATCAGAACAACAACTAGGGAAGCCTGAACCTCAGGGCTATTTGGTGATTATGGGGTGATCAGCTATCTTGTTTATGGTCTGGTTATAAAGATGTGGGAAATGTACTTGATAGATATCACTAGTTATTTGGGGAGACTTACACAGAGGAGCCGAATCATCAAAAAGAAAGATTGGACTTCTGCTCTCCCATATTCCTGCTCAGGAGAAAACAAGTGTCAGGATTAAGATTCTGAAAAAGCAAAGTTGGAGAGGCTTACATTGCTTTTAGGCTGAACTCTCTGCTCTTCCTGGAAAGCAAAGAAGTAACTCAGCCAGGAATTGTAGTTGCATGAGAACCTGGAGGTGGTGGAAACTGGAATTGTTAATTAACGAGCAAGCCCAAGGGAGTCCAGCAGATTGACCCATCTCTAGATGTCGTGCCCTGTGAGGCAGGCCCAACTGAGCAAGTTGTCCATCAGAGCCACTTTGGCTTAGGAAGAGTAAGCCCAGCCCGCAGAGATGCTTTGCTCCATGGCAGACGTTCAGAGGACGCTACAAAGAGAAAAATAACATCTTGGTCTGGTAAGTTCATAGTTGTCCCATCTACTCCTGTCATTTATACCTTACTATTTCCATTGTATTTTATGCTTAGGCCCTGTCTCTCTACGGGCGTAGTGTGTATTTGTGAGAAAATCTACACCAGGTTTATGGTGGAAAGGGAAGTTTTGTAACTACTTCACTTGTGATGGCATTTAAATAAATTTCTTTGCTGAGTTAATTGAGTTGACTGGTTTATTGTTGATAGGAAGCAGATATGGGGGGGGCTTATAAGCTATAGTTTTGAAAGAGTGGTACCATTGGGTATACCCCTGAACACTGATTTCTGTTCCTCCCTGATCAATATCATACCTCTGGATACCCAGCCCAGAAGTGTGAGTGCAAGTTTGGAGAGTATCCTAGGAGGGGAGGTACACTGTCTGGGCTGGCACTATTATTTTCTTTGTGATTGTGTCTCAAACAGTCAGTTTTCAAGTGTTCTCTTTTTTTCTTTACAATTTAGACTAATTGATTTAAATAGCATTTGCATGATTGAATGTTCAAATATTAATATCTGTTGTATGATTGCATTACTCCATCCAATACGAGTTTGGAGGCCGTGTAAGCAATATGGATTCTATATCCAGAGGATTGCCACCTTGCAATGTATCTTGACACAAAGAGGCTTCCTAGACAAGGATACTGAGAAAAATTTTCAAGATGCTATCGGTAATTAGTGAAAATACTCACTAAGTATTATGAAGAGAAAGACAAAATTACATATATACATATTTCTTATAAGTTACCTGAGAATGTGGACCTTTCTACAATTCTTGTTAAGAATGGATTTCAAGGAGTATTAGAAGACTAATTCTTTGGCCTATCATAGAGGATGAGTAGATACTATTGTTAATAATGTTACACTAATTAATTGATTTAAGTCTACAGGTAAAAATAATGCTCCCTAAGGTGCACTTGGTTGCTTCTTCTTTGACTTTAGGAAGATTACTTTAAATGAAAAGTTCTGAGTTCAGTCACAGTTTCTCTGAGCTTCCAGTTAGGGAAACTTCTGACTCCTAGGCAGAAGTTGGGCTCTCTGCCTAACCTTACATTTGTATATCTAGTTAACCCCTGGCCTCTTTGTGGTTGAGGCAAAATTCAGTTTACTGGAAATGTTTGGATAATGAAACAGGAGATTATATTATAATGTCTGTGTATAGACAGGCATCAGCAGGGGAAAGAGCTGAACTTTTCTTGGGAATTCCCACAGTATGGGCCCTCTGCACTAAAATGCCTATAGAGTTAATGCATCTTTCTTGACATCTTCCTTCTCTTGTCAAAACTTAGGCCTCCTCAACTGTGTGCTCCACATACTATGTTTTTGCTTCAGATTCTGGAATTTCAAAATGACACTCAGAATCACTCATCTCTTCTTCCTGCCCTAAAGGAGCTTCTTCCTTTTCTATAAATTTCTTAGGTAAGTGACCCACACTCTTACATAATGACTTTGATTGATTCAAGGAGGTATTTAGGCTCTATTCATATTTTGTTTGATTTTTAAAAAAATATTGTTTCTTACTTAAGTCTTCAGAGCTAACATGGGCTGGTTTTGACACCTCTCTTGTACTACATAGGGTTGAAACTCTCTTAATCAATGAGGGTGTATCTGGAGACAGATGATCAAGACTGATTTGGAAGAAAAAGTAATGTGAAGTGCCAGTATCAGTTTTAAATGTCAATAGGTCATAAAGTATAGCATACTGTGTTGCACCACAGTAGAAACTTTGACCTACAATGGGAATTTTCTTAGGAAAAGACATATTTCCCCTGGTGAAGAAAAATTGGATGTTAGGATCAGAAGGTTGGTTGAAACACTAGAGTACTAGCTCATGCCTTAAAATTAAAAAAAAAAGGTGGTAGTAGTGGTGGCATATTTCTAGAAAATCTTGAAGGACTAGCTTTTGGAATTGCACAGAATATGAAGGTTGCAAAACCTAGAGTCATACAACAAGGATATTTGTAGAGACTAGTGAGGCAGTTTGGAAGGGGAAAGTATAGCAAGCATATATCAAGTTCTTTCAGTCTATCTCCTAGTGTAAAGGGGAAATATCCTCTGGATTTGTAACTTCAGTGGATAGACAACTACAGAGATTGATAGAGTGAGATGTAATATGATCGGGGGAAATAAATGATAGCAGACTGAAACAAGTGTACAGATGTACCCCATAGCATACTCATGAGATTTAAAGGTACCTAATTATTCTTGAGTTAGAACTAAAGTCACCAGATTTTAATCAGTTGCTGAAAAGAATAGACCAGTTTAAATATGCTTTCCAATGGGCAAAGAATAGCAGAAATTGGGAAAACTCAGTTTCAACTATCTCTTTATGTTTGGGCCACAAAAAATCAGGTAAAAGACCACCTCTGGATACTCAGATTCAAAGACAAGAGCTTACAGAAAACCTACTGAGAGATGGAAATGCACACAGGACTGTTCTATTTGGAGAAGCCAGTGTCCAAGAGACCAGAGATAGCAATCAGCTGATGCAAAAACACTTATAACAGCAAGCAGACAAATAGACAAAGCTGTGTTCTGTTACAAGTGTGGCCTGGATGGACAATTCAATGACGTGTGTGAGCAAGAAAGGAATATATAAAAGACTGAACCAATTGCCCTTCACCATCCTGGTTACCCACCTCTTGACACTCTGAAGTTTATCAATGTCCTCCATAAACCAATACACCCAAGCCTGAATGCAATCCTAGACATTGAGGTCTGATGAAGGCAGATTACCATGGGCCATTACCTCTCCATTCCTGCAAGGCATGTTTTTCTTAATGCAGTCCAAGGTTACATTAGCTTTGCCATAATATATTGTTGACTCATATTGATCTTTCAGTCCTCTTAAACCCCCAGATTTTTTTTTCATAACAACTGCTGCCCATCTATGCATTTCCTGCCTTACATTTGTGAAGCTGACTTTTTCTTTTGTACAAGACTCCTCATTTATTTCTATTGAATTTATCTTATTAGATGCAGTCCAATGCTTTAGCCTGTCTAGATCCTTTCTGGATTCTGACTCTATCACCTGGAGGTTACCTAACCCTCCCAGCTTTGTGTCATCTGCATTTTATACCTTTTCTGCCTTTATCCAAGCAAAACAGGGCTAAACTCAAACCCTTGGGGTATTCCTCTAGACACCTCCTGCTACCTTTCCATTGAACCACTAACAACTATTCTTTGTTTCTAGTCATTCAATCAGTTCTGAATTAATCTGCTGCTTACTCACCCCCTTTCACCTATCTTTCTTTCTTTAAAATAAAGTATGATCATTTATAGTCATTCCAATCATGAGTTTCACCCTCAATAAACTTCACTGATATCTATGAAGTTAATTTTGTTCCCTTATTTCAGGTCCTCTAGTACCTATTCCTTGTTGTCTAACTTTTGGGCTTTTGTGTAAAGATATTTGAGGCCTTGGGTTTTATTACTGGCTTCTTGGATTTTGTCTTTTCTGGTTTTGTGGGTAACTAAGATTTTTTTCTTCCTTCTTTGTGTCTACTCTGTATAGCATCTAACTTCAGAAATATACATAGGCAATATTCTCCTTTCCTAATCCCTTTTTTGCTTAAAGCAATTTAAATTATACTTGTAAGACAGCTGGCATATATATATGTATATGTATAGGTATATGTATATGTATATGTGTATGTGTATGTATATGTGTATGTATATGTATATATATGTATGTATGTATACCCACATACATACGCATATTATATACATATACATCTATGTATATATACATATGCACATATGCATATATACACACACAAATCTTTGTTAGGTCTACTCCATCTCTGGCCTGGAATCTGTCAACCTTGTATTGTAAACTGCAACCCAGAAATCCAAATCCCATTCTCAGATGCCATCTTGTTAACCTGCTATTTCCTTTCCAAATTAATTTTTCTCTTTTGTATCCCTTGCCTTCAGTGGTCAAAAGGATGGAGGACACAGTCTATGTCCTTATGTTTATCAATTTCTGGAGCAAGCAGTAAGGTTAAGAAGGTTGAAAATTGAGAAAAAGTCATTCATCAATTTCCTGTAGAGACTGAGGGGGTAGAGAGAAATTGTGCTCCACAGATGTTAGGTTGAAATGTTTGTTCTTGCTACACCTTTGAATTAAATATCGCTTGGTTGATCAGATTACAAAGTGGTTAGATGGACCTGTGGTACTTGGATCCCTAAAAACTAGGTGAACACAATCAGTGGTGACTGGAATCAAGAGAGTTTGGAGGGAAGAATGAATGTAACCGACCTGGCTTTAAGGCTGTGGGGGCCCATATAGTAACCATTACACAGATGCCATAAACTTATGCAAGATTTGGGAGTAAACCTTTGTGACTGGGAGCATCTGAAATTTTCAGCATTAACTTGATACTTGTCAAAGTTTATATTATTATTCCTAGTTTTTGGTTTAAAAAAATCTCTAAATCTGCATTCTGTTCAGAGGGGCATTTATTGCCACATACAGGAGCACACCAGGAGCTTCTATGTGGGCAGATAGACAGACGGTTAGGGCCATATGTTCAGTGTGCTAAAAAACTTACTATGAAACCTGCCTCAGAATGCTTCACACCAGTCAAACAGTCCCATTTGGTATGTGCTTTCCTGCCAACCTTAATTACAAAAGCTATCCTCCAGTGGGACATCAAAGGATGTGGCCTTTCTTAATAAGATGGTGGGCTCTATAGCTATGTGGGAAGAGCCTGGGAGTAAACCAAACTGTTTCATGTGCTATTCTAGTTCAACTACACCAAAGAGGCAAAAAGTCCTTACAAGAACCAGGGGAAAGTTGATTTGACAACACTGAAAATGGATAAATACATTCTACTGATGGAAGAACTTAAAATGGAATGGGCAGATCAGGGGCTGGGAGAATGAACAAAGGCTAGGAAATGGGGAGTTTTTGATTACAGCGACCCAATGTAGAACTTATCCCCTCTATGGCATTTAGAAAGACTGATGACAAAGATAAGAGACATTGGCTCTTTCTCCTTGACCTTCTTTGACACCCTGACATTTAGCACCTGAGCCCCAAGGCATTTTATTCTCATGAGGACAATTTCAAAAGGAGCTAGTTATGTACTAAACACCCTGCTTGGTCAGGCTCTCGGTTGGTACCTGTATACATCCACTACTGCTTTAATGTGCATAAATAATCTGCCTGGCTACAGAAGCAAAATTGCCATAGGTTAGGACTCTTACAGAATGTCCACATCTCTAACCATAGGGCATGAATTCAGACCTGTATTGTTCTGATGATAATTCACTATGGAAGCCACCATGGAAGAGATTGAGACCACCTTGGAGGCAAAAAAAATGCAGAAGAAATATCCAAAGACTGAAGCAGATTTAAAGGTCAGGTAGTAAGCACAGAACAATATACACAATCTTAAGATGCTAGCCCAGTTAGTATCACCTTACTCCCAACCATCCATTTATGTTCTCTCTTCAAGACAAAGCCTCAAAATGGCAGAGTATTGTTAAGACATACAGCACAAGATCACACTAGCTTCAGATTTCTTTGCCTCAAATTTATTGCATGGGAAAGTGGGAGCAGTACCATTCCATGGACTTTTGGAACTCATAAGGGTGCCATGAATTAATGAGTTAAGGTTTATAGAGAGAACAGAATTCCTTGGGTAGAAGATGCTCCATAAGTACTGGGAATTATGTTCTGAAGTCTTGCTATATTTTTCTTAAAAGTCACTCCTTTTTTTCTTAAAGTGCTATGTAGGAGGGTTTAAAAACATTCCATTCTGACTCTCTTACTCTGTTCCCACAGCTACCATCTGGTATAGAGGGACAGCCTCACTAATTGACACTAATGACTGAGAGATCCATTGCACGTTACTAAAATTTTCAGATTAGCAAACATGATTAGAACAATCAAAGACTTTGCATCAAACTAACGTATTTTATTGAGAACAATGAAAAATATATTTGAACAAGATATTAGGGTATAACACAGTAATGTAAATAGGTACTTTCATAGCAATTTACTTTTCCATTAGGAAACATTAGCATGTAATGTCCTATGGAAAACATTAGTCTTAATTTAGAAAGCTATACTTGCACATTATGCTTTTCTGAATTATGCAGAAATGTGTACATAGACATGTACTGAAGGTGAAACGTAACTATAAAGTAATGAGAATGATTTTGTTCCCCCTGTGGGGGGAACAGCGTCATTATTAGGCCTTATCATTAATCACACTGAGCTATATAGTACTTTAGAGTCAGAGAACAGATGAAGGGTGGTGCAAAGAGCATTGAATTTGGAGTCAAAAGTCTCCGAAGACCTTGATTCCAGTGCCATCTCTACCATTTACTAGCTCTGCAATCTCAAGTCACTTAACTTCTCTGGGCCTCAGTTTCCTCATCTCTAAAATGAGGGACTTACGTGGTCTCTAAGAATCCTTGTAGGTTTTATACTCTGAGAGATGATGGGGTTTTAATTGTGCTAATAGTGGCAAGCAGTTACAAGTCCAGACCAAAAATGTCAACTAGGGATGATCACAGAATCACAGAACTACAAGGGACCTCCAAAACCAGCAATTTTTTTTAATGAACTCTCCCTCTACAACATGTTTGACGAGTGGTCATCCTGACGCTACTTAAAATAGAGTGGGAGGAACCTGTGAGCTCCCAAAGCAGTCCATTTAACTTGTGAACAACTCTGACTGTTCAGGCTTGTCACTTCCTTCCCTCCACTGCACCCCCAAACATACACCTAGAATCTAAAACTACCTGCCTACAACTCCCTTCTCTCCTTAGTTCTGTGCTGTGGGGCCAAATAGAACAAATCTAATCCCTATTCTACATGACTGGCCTTGAAATATATAAAGGCAGTTACCAAGTCCTCCTTAGGATGAACACAACCAACCCAGCCTTCTCTTTTTTTTTTTTTCTTTTTGGCTAGGCAATGGGGTTAAGTGACTTGTCCAGGGTCAAACAGCTAGTAAGTGTATTGAGTCTGAGGCCAGATTTGAACTAAGGTCCTCCTGACTCCAGGGCTGGTACTCTATCCACTGTGCCACTTAGCTGCCCTCCAGCCTTCTTTCCAAGCTAAACATCCATACTTCCTTCAATGGATCCCATAAACACTCTAGTTCCTCGATTTGGGATACCCTGCAACAGATGTTCAGAATTTTGTCTTTGTCATCTTACTTTTTTAGCGGTCATTCCTAGCTTTTAAATATCTGCAAATTTTATATTCATGTCAATTTTACCTTCATTTGAGCCAATGGTAAATATGTTGGAAAGTTAAAGTCCAATGACAGATAATAGAGCCTTCCCTTCAATTTGACACCATCAATTCATTAATGATTAGTCTTTGGGTCTAGTCATGCCATCCATTCTGACCTTTAGCTATACTATCATCAAGTGTATATCTCTTCCTCTTAACTCCAAGGATATTATGACTGACTGTCACATAACATACAGTAACAGATATATTATGTATACAGGAATCCCCCAATACATCACTTGAATAATATTTCAAAAAATGGTAAAGGGGTTATCCTTGCTAGGGCTGTTTTGTTAATGGCACAATGACTGTCGGTGATCATTGTCTTCCTTTCTAAAAACATCTCTCCTTAATAATTTGGTCTTGAATTTTTCCAGAAATTGATTTCAGAGTCAATAATATCCACTTTACAGACTTTACTTCTCTCTGTCTCTCTTTCTCTCTGTCTCTCTCTCTGTCTCTGTCTCTCTGGCTCCTCTCTCTCTCTCTCTCTCTCTCTCTCTCTCTCTCTCTCTCTCTCTC
>NW_020954599.1:3721220-3743075 GCF_900497805.2 Vombatus ursinus | reverse complement strand
CTCTCTCTCTCTCTCTCTCTCTCTCTCTCTCTCTCTCTCTCTCTCTCACTCTCTCAAATAAGGACAATCAATGTCTGCTTTTCTCCAGTCCTGTGGTACCTGCCCCAAGTTACATGATTTTTCACTGTTTAGGGACATAGGGATAATGTTTGACAATTTTTTGGGACCCTGGAGTCAAAAGTTTGTATGGGTCATGTTAATGAGGCTCATTGCAAGTAATTAGTGATTTCTTACCATGCCTTCATTGAGTTTTTATACCCTTGCTAACCATTTTTAATCTAGTCTTTCTATTCTTAAGACCCTTGTCTTTTTTCAAAGAAAATAGAACCAAAATCAAGTTGAATAATCCAGACTTCTCTTCACTGTCCATTATTATAATTTCTTCCACTTTGAATAGCATGCCTATCTTTCTCTGCTGTTCCTCCCTTACCCTCTCCAACATAGCTTTTAACACACCACCTTTTGTCATTAAGCATTCGTCCCCAGTATTGTCTCATTTTACACTTTGCTGATGCTATTCAAATTATAGTGTATTCATGTCTATTTATATGCTTTTGTAAAGAAAATCTCTACATATATCTTTTCTATTAAAAATTGGTCAATGACTTCCTTATATATCTACTTCAGTCTTAGTAGTTACTTCATTTCTTTTTACCCAAAATCACATGCACTTGTGCCTTTAGAATTTCATTCTTAAGAGCATCCCTTCCCTTTTGGGCTAATATCCCATTTAGAGTTTTATGCCACAATATCTTATATATAATTTTCTTAACCTCTTCAAAAATCTGTTCTCTCAAAAAATAGGATGTATGTTCAATTTGTATTGACTTTCCTCTCCTCCAATGTTAACTGTAAGAATGAATGGTGACTTTCTCCAATGGTTCTCATCATTTCTACTATAGCAATAATTTCCTCCTTGTTAGTCAGAACTGGACCAGATTAATAGAACCCTTTACCACTTTTTCTATTTTTTGAAGAATGAAATCTTCATTAAGGCAAGTTACATAGATATTCATCTATTCTTCTCCAATGATAAATGGTCAAAGGATATGACCAGGAAGTTTTCAAAGGAAGATATCCAAATTTATCAGTAGTTATATGAAAACATGCTCCAAATCATTAATAATTAAAGAAATGTGAATTAAAGTAACTCATAGGTTCCAACTCTTACCCATCAGATCGGCAAAGATGACAAAAGAGGAAAATGACAAATACTGGAGGAGTTGCAGGAAAACAGGTACATTAGAGAGATTGGTTGGTTCAGGCATCCTGAAAAGTAATTCTGAACTTTGTTCCTCAAATCATTAAATTGTGCATACTCTTTGATCCAGTGATATCGTTATTGTCTATGCCTTAAAGAAATTAAAGAAAGAAGAAAAAGACCCGAATGCACAAAAATAATTATAGAAGCTTTTTTTGAAGTGTCAAAGAACTGAAAACTAAGGGGATGCCCATCAACTGGGGAATGGTTGAACCTATTGTTATTATTACTATTAAGTGTAGTAGAATATTATTATGTCATAAGAAATGGTGGAAAGGATCATTTTAGAGAAAGTTGAGAATACTTGTATAAACTAATGCAGAGTGAAGTGGCAATACCAGAAGAAATACAATAATAACACCTTAAAGACAAATAACTTTGAAAGATTTAAAAACTCTCCTCAATGCAATGACAAAAAATTCTTTTACTTTTCATAGAAGAGGATGGTTCCACAAATGTATGGATATTCTCAAGCCAGTTTTTTCCCCCTTCCTCTAACTAAGTAATCTATAGGCTATACAAGTCTATATAGATTTGGTATAATATTGCATTTATTTTTTTCTCCATTGATTTTTACCCTAAGATTTGTACCATATTTTTAATATGCAAGCCTTCCCCAACTTTTATCTATTTAGTTCTTTTTAAATAAGACATATTTCATAGCCATACTTCAGTTATGAGTTCCATTCTGCCAAATCTTTCTGATGAATATATATGCATATATAATATACATACATACATATATATATGTATATGTATTTATCCATTCAAATTTATCTGTTTTAATATTCTGGACTTATCTATCTTGTATATTGTTTATTCTATCCTTAGATATATTGTCTTCTATGAACTACTGGTACTTCTATGGATACCCATCTTCCTGTCTTGTACCTATTGTTCTGTATGGTATATGGCTTGGTAGTTATATGTGCACAGTTTTCTCCTTCACCTTCCATTTTTGGCTTAGAATTTTCTCAAACATTTTCACAAGTCTGCAGGTAAATATATTTTCACAGGTACACTCTATCTGCGACTGACAATTCTTATATTTTAAGCTGTGACTATACATCCAAATCCTATTTTCACATGTAATCTTTTAAGATAGTCATTTCAAGAATTCTACATTTTCCAGGAAGATAGGAAGATAGCAGGCTTCTCCATTGTTCATAACAGATTGATATATGGATGCCTTGAAACCCCTGATACAGAGACTTTACATAGAATTACACTTTCCCCAAACCAGTACTGGGTGACCTTTCTCCTGGTGGCCCATATGGATCCATCACATCTTTTTTTCTCCTCCTTCAGAAGGGCCAGCTTGACCTCTATGGAAAGAGTCTCACACTCCATATATAGTTTGAAATGCTCTTCTCTTCCTTTTGTGTCACATTCTTCCATCTTCTAACACATTAATACTCTCTGTGAGGAATCAGATTATTCCTTATTTTTGTTTTCTCTCTAGAACCCTTTTTCCACGCTTCCAAAGAACACAACATTATATCTGATCACTTGGAGAGATGCATTTCTACCATGTTTGGCAGCTAGTTGGGACAGGATAGAGGGCCAGACATGCAGTCAATAAGATTTGTTTGAATACTGACTGACATACTTAGTGGCTGCAAACTACTAAGGCAACTTAGCAAACACAGACATGTAACTTATCCTCTAATCATCAGATTCCTCATCTGTAAAATGTGGATAATTATCACATCTACCTCACCCTCACAGGTTTTGAAGACTATATATTGCTATCTATCTATCTATCTATCTGTCTACATATGGATATGTATGGATATAGACACACACATACTTGTATACATAAAGTATATATGCACATAATACAGATGCATATAAACGTGTATGCATATTTATGTGTATATGCATAAATACACACATCATTTTGCATATCTTAGAGAGCTATATGAATAATAATTATTATTACCATCCTTTCACCTTCTTTTCCAGAAGGGAGACCAACCTGGACTTTGTGTCACTTTGTTCAAATACAACATGCTCTCTTTTGGTCATTAAAAATGACCTTTTCTCTCCCTCAGTTACAGTACTTGGAAATGGGCTCCTCAGTTCTTTGACATTCTTTCTGGTATGCCTCATTGTTTATAATCTTCAAATCCCATTACTCTGTTTCTCTAGCTTTTTATTATTATCAGACAACAGATTCTCTCACTCCCACACACTAGAATAAATTGTTTTAATATGTGCCTAACTCATGGGCATGTGACTTTTCTACATTAAAGTAAGTGTTCCTGTAATAGTGTTCTGGAGTTCAGATATACATATACACATATGTATAGAAGAATATATGTGTATGTACTTGATTATGGAGAGATGCCGTCTAGGACATGAAGAGGTCAAAAACAAGAATTTCTTTTTCTTTTTTTATTTCTTCCAAGTAGCAATTTCATTCTATTCATGAACCTCTTTTGAACTCAGATAACATAAACAAATAAGTCTGAACGCAGAATTTTGAACTACAGGTTTTTTTTAAAAAATTAATTTCTTCCCTCAAATCCTCCATATTCCAGTGAAATTAGTCTATTTGCTGTTCCTTATTCACATCATTTTGTCTCTGGTCACCATGCCTTTGCACAGGTTGATCTTCATGCTGGGTATTCATTCCCTCTTTGACTTCACCCCTCATCATCCCTATCTTAGAATTTCTAGTTCAGATCACTTGCCACTTCCTATAGTGAAAATGACTTGGTTGCCTTGACATAACCGATTTCATTTTGTATTAGGCCAACATTTCGTGATGAAGGGTTTCATTGTTTGTTTCTCATGGTTTGTTTTTGAATATTAAGTATATGTGTCATATAGGATGGTAAATAGGACATATATGTATATGTATACAGACATACATATGTATACATACATACACATACATGTTCATAAACAACTGTAAACATATGGGACCCTCAGATAGTTCAGAGCACCAACATTTGGAAAATTTGGTAAACAATCTTAGTAGTTTATGTCATTGGGTTCCAATCAAATTACCTGTTAAATAAATTGTCACCAACCACAAATCAGAACTTGGGTGTAATCACCTAATGCCCATAGCTAAAACTATATGAAACCATAGAAGGCTCCAGTCTTTATTTTAGCTTTGTGACTGAAATTGACTTCTCCATTGCTCCCTTTTCCCCGACTTCAGGCTCAAGCATCCCTCATGTTCTCTTGAGGGTAGTACTTCTTGCCTGACAGAGATTTGCAGGCTTTCCAGGCAACCACTCTAGAGGGAGACACATGACTTCCAGCTTGGCAGAGAATAAACCTGGTCCTTGTGTACCAGTATGAGACACGCTTATTGGGAAATGGTAGAGAATCAGATTGGTGGTTTGTTTCTAGCGGGATTAAGGTTTGTATTGTCCAAAAGGTAATGTAAACTAATATTTTCAAGCATTTGATTAATAAAGTTTGATCGCTAGCACTGAGAAGTATAACTAAATAGTGTTTTTGTCACACTAGTTAGCATAAGCAATGGTAAATCAGTTTAACATGTGCACTGTGCATTTTACCTCCTACTGAAGGCTTTTCCTGATTCCCCAGTTATGAGCACCTCCTTGCCTTTGAAATTACCTTATATTTAATTTGCATTTACTTATAGGTGAATGTGTAACCCAGCACCTGGCTAATGTTTGTTATACAGTAGTTTATGAATGTTGGTTGGTAGAATGTAAATTTAAAATTTATCTGTGTTTCTTGATTTAAAATAACCCCCATCACATCAATAGCTATTTCTCCACAAGGAACATTTCCCACAAAGGCAAAGGAATTAGACAAAGAGAATTTGTTATTGTTGTTTTATAGCCTGGTTTGCTACAATCCTGAAATTGCACAGCAATGCATTCCTGCTTTTTGTCATGCAATGAAAGTTCATGTTTTTTGGAAACAGGAGTAGGCAGGGCTTTTGTTAGCATATTGACAGCGTGATTGGACAAAGAGGAAATATGAATCTGTTATTAAGATACAGAACAAACAGAAAGCTATTAAAATTTACCCCCTTCCCCAATTAAATATATAGGGTCTCCATTAGCAACTACCCTTCCATTTAATTTGGCACATGTACAAAGTTAAAGGATACTTTTACCTTGGAATATGTATAACTAGTAAATCTTATTTTTATTCAGACATATTTATGGCTCAATGAGCAGAACTTGATAACATGTTCGAAACATTCTATAAAGAAGAAATTAACTTAAATATTGACAAAGAGGAAAAATTTCAACTTTTCTTTAACCCATTTTGCAGTTTTCAGTGATGCATTTACTCAAGTCTCAATATAGGTGGATGAGTGGGAGGGCTGTAAAAAAGATTAGAATGGACAATTAAAATTGTTAGAGGGAGCTAGACATATTAGTTTTTTTATTTCATTACTGTCTCTATCAGAACAACTTGCCCAGTTTTTCTTTTCTTCTTTTTGTCTCCACATACTTTCAATATTTTTTCTTTGGGGAATTCTTTGTATGTATTTATGCATGGCTGATTAAAAGCCTATGATCCCAAATGGAGCCTGGCCTATAAACTACTGGGGACACTTTTGCTGATGGACAAGTGTTGTTATTATAATTCCACAGATCTGTGTATCACACCAGAATTGTTTACCTACTAAAAACCTTTATTCTAAGTGTAGACATTGATAGGGATCCATTCATCTGTTTTTCATTCAACAATCATTCATTAAACATCTATCTTGGGTAAGGCACTATATAAAGATCTGAGCATCTCTGAAAAGAACCAGCTTGCCTAGTGTGAACCCCCAACCTCATGAATCCCACGAACTCCAATTTGAAACAGAGTCTGCTTTAAGAAAGAGACAAACAAAATTGGGGTACATGTGTCCATGGTTTAATTTCTCAAAGTGGCTTCATATGCATTGCATGGGAGTTCAGGCCAAAACTGGCCCCGCCTAAGGGGGTCAGTTCAGAACTGGCTCAGTTTGGGATTTTGGGGTATAGTCTTATATGTCCTTCGAAGAGTAGGTGTTCCCAAGGGGTCCCAATCAACCATGATTGGTTGACAAATTAGGAGGTGAGTCATATTAAAATGAGGTCTTGAGTATGTGCTTTAGATCACAGTCCACAGGTGCCAATATGAGCCACCATCAAAGGAAATACTTTCCCCAGTCTTGGAAGTCTGTCTCCTCCCAAACCTGAATAGTATAAAATCAATTCAGGCCTGGGTTGGTGTTTGGCCAAAATAAGAAGAAGCAATGCAGTCTCATTATCAGAGATGTCCTTTTGAAGAACTTTGGTCAGAAGGCTGATGGGAGAGCTTTGAATCTCCAGTACACAGATTACCAAGAGAAATCATCTTTAACATGAGGAATGGCTGGAAGTATGATGTGAATTAAATATAGCTTTTGAAAACAATGTAAAGTCACTCTATGGCACATATTCAGAAATTTACTTGTACTTTGGCTCACCCCACAGTAGGAATAGATAGAAAAACAGGATAAAAAGGGGAGGTTAATTGGCTATCCTGGCAGATGGGTTATAAGTCAGTCCATAATAGTGTTCTGTTAAGTGAAGAGCTACAGAGACAAATAAGCCAAGGATAAGTTGAATGAGAACATCTAGAAATACCCAGGAATAAAAAAGTAGGGTTGAAATGTCAATAATAAGAAAGTTTAACACAGAAAACTTCATTTACTTGAATTAATCAAATCTCATCTTTCTATTTTCAGAAAATTTGATGGAAAAAGAAAATGATGACAAACTTCTTCCCCTGGCCCTTTCCATCCTAATTCCTACTCTCTGTGTAATTGCCATGGTAGATGCAGAGGTCATTCATGAGAACTCAAGAGGCATAGCTCAGCAGTCACCATAATGTTTACCCTCAGGGATTCAGTTCCAACAACTTCAGCTCCCAAACTGGTTTAAAGACATTTCATCCCTCAAGGTCTCTGTCATATTCAAAAAAAGCAAATCATACTTAATCTACTGCTTAAATTGAAGGTGAAAGACAGTAGACATTAACCTAGGGTCTCCATTACAGTTAAGTTGCATACAATTTCATTGAAATGCCTTGGTTGAAAGGGAGGGTTGTTACCAAAGTTCTAGGTTGCTTTGAAACAAAACGAATCTTTTTTTTTTAAACTGGAGGAAAGATACTATGCAAAAAAGGAGCATTGTGGTAAAAGTAGGTGATAAAAAGCTTGTCCCTTATTTGTTTGAAGAGAATTATTCTTATTTATAGTTATTTGGCACTGCAGTGTATAATGCGCATTAAATTACTTATGCTGCTCTCCCAACGACTTGTGCTGTAAGCTATTGCTATTATCGCATTTCAAAGACAGGCATCCCTTTCTCACATTTTTTGTCTCATTATACCCTGATCCCAAGTCCCTCAGGGAAGATTTACTTAAAGCTGAGGTTTAGCTCTTATTTAGCTTGTGCCCAAAGGGGGATAAGGGAGTAAAAAGGTATTTAATATACAATGTAAATGGAGTGGGGCAGATATTTACTTTTTACACATAAAAAAACATGCTATACAGAAATGATTCTTACCAGTTTAAACCAAAAGAAATAATTAAACAAGGTCTAATAACTTATATGTAACTTGGGTTTCTCTGGGCAAACCCATGGTGATGCTCTTGAGTGGCCTTTTTAGAATTTCCAGTTTCCATAATATGGAGTCCCCTGTATCCCTTATCAGGTGGTTGGGGGTACCCTCCTTTGATTGGATGCCTATGTTTTTAAAACTGCTTAGACTGAGCCGTTCATTCTCTTTCTAATTTCCTTCTCTTATCAACTTTGTCCATAGGGTGAAGATTCCAGTTTACCCACAGTGAGGAAACCTTGAACTGAACCAGAGAGAGGGGAAGAATATTCCTTCCCCTGCTCTCACTCTCTTTTATCCTGGCTCAGAGAAATGGACCTGGGGTGTTTATTTTCTGTGTTGTTTGTCCTCAGTTTTAGGTCCTCGAGGTGATTCCCAAAAGACTCAGGAATTTGGACCACAGTGAACATGGAACCACTATTGCAGGTGAGATGCAGATGGCTGCAGATTCTGCCAGTCTCGTATGGAAGCCCTGAAAAGTCAGAGTGCCTGGGACTTGAGCTCATTGAGAGGGGAGGTTGGACTTGGAACTGAGTCTGTACTTGATAGAAATTGAAGCAAGCTATGAACCATCCCCTTCCCCTCCCCAGAAACTGAAGTGGTATAAGAGGAGAGATGAATTATGCCTCTCATGTGTTGGTGGGTGGACTGTTTAAATATTTGTGATTAGACCTTCTTAAGTAAATATTACTGTGTAAAAGCTAATCTGACTGTGCTAAAGGAAATAGGGTGCAGGGGACCCCCTACACTTATCAGGGAACATGATTTGTGGAGCCATTTGCAGAGAGCCTAGATACCTCTCAATCCCCTTAAGGGTACTGGAGATCCCTGGGAGAGGGATAGAAATCTAACCTACCTGGCCTTCTAGGCAGATAGGACTAGGGTAGCCTACTATATATAAATACTATTGTTCTCAGTGCACATTGATAGAAACTTAAAACTAAATGGTCAGCAATACTAATAATGTCTTTTATACTTGGTTGGGTGATTGTTTTTGTTGTTTGTCCTTTGTTCTCGAAGAAGACCATGACATCAGAAAGATGATGCCATGACTTACAAGTGACTTGGATTTAAGTGAGGGAGGATTGTGCAAGGTTACCAGCCTCACTTTCTTTTTTTAATTAATTATTTTTTTTTTTGGTTTTCAACATTCACTTCCTTAAGGTTTTGACTTTTAAAATTTTCCCTCTTCCTCTTCTCCCCCCTTCCCAAGATGATGTGCAATCTGATATAGGCTCTACTTATGCATTCATATTCAACATCTTTTCCCATTTGTCATGATATAAAGAAGACTTAGAACTAATGGGAGGGATCATAAAAAAGAAGAAACAAAACAAAGCAACAAAAGACAAGAGAGCAAATAGTATGCTTCCATCTGCATTCAGACTCCCTAGTTCTTTCTCTGGATGTGGATAACATTTTCCATCATGAGTCTTTTGGAGTTGTCTTAGATCTTTGCATTGCTGAGAAGAGCTAAGTCTATCAAAGTCAGTCATCATACAATGTGTGGCTGTTACTATGTACATGTTCTCCTGGTTCTGCTCATTTCATTCAGCATCAGTTCATATAAGTTTTTTCCATGTTTTTCTGAAGTCTGCTTGCTCATCATTTCTTATAGCACAATAGTATTCCATTACATTCATATACCACAACTTGTTCAGCTATTCCCCAATTGATGGGCATCTCTTCAATTTCCAATTAAGCAACATATTGTAGGATTATGATTCTTAATCCACTTCTGTTTTATAGGAGAGTTTATCCCATTCACATTCACAGTTATGATTACTATCTGTGTCTTTCTCTCCATCCTATTTTCCACCCTGTTTATGCTTTTCTCTCTCCTTTGTCCCTTTCCCTCCTCACTAGAGTCTTGATTTTGATCACATCCTCCCAATGTCTGCCCTCCCTTCTATGAGCCCCCTCCCATTTCTTCCCCTTTACTTACACTACTTCTTCCCTCCCTTCTATCTACTCCCTTCCTTTTCTTCCCTCTTTCCCCTCCTACTTCCTATAGGGTAAGTTAGATTGTTATACCTAATTGATTGTGTTATTCCCTCTTTGAGACAAATCATTTCCCTTCCTTCTTTCCCTCTATTCTAATAGTGTTTCTTTTGCCTTTTCATGTGATGTAATTTACCCTTGTCTGCCTCCTTTCTACTCCCAGTACAATCCTTTTTCACCACTTAATTAGATTTTTTATCATCACATCAAAGTCAACTGATAACCATACCCTCTGTCTATATATACCCTTCTTGAATGTCATAATAACAATACAATTCTCAAGAGTTACAAGTATCATATTCCCTTGTAGGGATGTAAACAGTTTGGTCTTATTAACAACATGTTGTTGTTGTTGTTTTCTTTCCAGTTTACCTTTTTATGCCTTTCTTGAGTCTTGTATTTGACGACCAAATTTTCTGTTGAGCTCTGGTCTTTTCATCAGGAAGTTTGGAAGTCCTCTATTTCCTTGAATATCCATCTCCTCACCTGAAAGATTATGCTCAATTTCACTGGTTTGTTGGTGCTTGGTTGTAGTCCAAGCTTTTTTGCCTTATGGAATTTTGTATTCTACACCCTCCGATCTTTTAATGTAGAAGCTGCAAGGTCCTGTGTAATCCTGACTGTGGTTCCATGATATTTAAATTGTTTCTTTCTGGTTGCTTGCCATGTTTTATGCTTGACCTGGTAATTTTGGAATTTGGTTACAATATTCCTTGGCATTTTCAATTTGGGATCTCCTTCAGGAGGTGATCAGTGGATTCTTTTGATGACTATTTTACTTTCTGGTTCTAGGACCTCAGGGCAGTTTTCCTTGATGATTTCCTCAAAGATACCATCCAGGCTCTTTTTTCCATTGTGCTTTTCAGGTAGACCAATAAGTTTTAAATTGTCTCTCCTGGATCTATTTTCCAGGTCAGTTGTTTTACCAATGAGGTATTTTGTGTTTCCTTCTACTTTTTCATTCTTTTGTTTCTGTTTGACTGATTCTTGATCTCTCGTAGAGTCATTAACTTTCACTTGTCCAATTTTAATTTTTAACAAATTGTTTTCTTCTATTAGATTTTGTACTTCCATTTCCATTTGGCTCATTTTACTTTTTTTTTTTCATGGTTGAGATAGCTAACTTTTAATCACAAAATCTGTAGACTTAATAACTTTAACGGAGAAAACGTATGCTCAGTGGAAATTGTTAACAGTAAACTTTGTATTTGTATTAGTGATATGTATGTATGTATGTATTAATAATATATGCTACATATATGTTATATGTATATATGCTATATATGTATGTGTATATATATACACATGCATACATTACTATATACTCTAAGAAATTTTATTTTAAATTATAAATCAGAGGAATCATTCAATATCTGTTTTATGAAGACAGATTTGAGAGACTTTTTTGCCCCTTTTTATCAAGTATTTCAGTGTATGTATTTCCTCTTTTCCTTATTCACCATTACCTGCATTCTAATAATGTTGTCCCATTTCTTGATTTATAAATTTACATTTAGAATATTTGTGTAAATTCAGCCTTCTCTATTTTGCCAAAGTAAATTTCCTATTTAAAAATCTATGCAGGGGAACCTAGATGGCACAATGGAGAGAGCACTGGCCCTGGAGTCAGGAGGACCTGAGTTCAAATCTGATCTCAGACACATGACACTCACTAGCTCTGTGACCCTTGGCAAGTCACTTGACCCCAATTACCTAGCCAAAAAAAATCTATGCATAAAAAATGCTAGGACACATGATTTGAGCTTACAAGAAAGACGTGGAAAAATGGAGAGATGATAGAAAAGAAGGTGTTGATACAGTATGTCACAATTCAAGATCATGTAAAGGATTTAACATTGACTAAGTACCTACTATATGCAAAACACTGTTCTGTGTAGTAGTGATGGAAAGATAATGATGAAAATATTCTTTTCTCAAGAATTTTACATTCTACTTGGAGTATAGAATTCTACACAGATAAGTAAATACAAGGGAGTTGGCCAAGGACATCAAACTGTTCCAGGTAAAACTGAGAGAGATTAAAATTTCTTTTTTGCTGTTGTTAAAAAATAACTATTTCCCTTCATCCTATCCCACCCCTCCTTTATTCTATTCTCTCTTTCAACTCTGTCCCTCCTCAGAAGTATTTACTTCTGATTACCCCCTCCCCCAATCTGCCCTTCCTTCTATCATCCTCCCACTCTCTTATTCCCTTCCCCCCCCATTTTCTTGTAGGGTAAGATAGATTTCCATACCCATTTGCATGTGTATGTTATTCCTTCCTTAAGCCAAATCTGATAAGAATAAGATTCACTCATTCCCTCTCAATTTCCCCCACTTCTCCTCCACTGTAAAAACTTTTGCTTGTCTGTTTTATGTGAGATAATTTATCCCATTCTACCTCTCCCTTTCTCTTTCTCCCAGTATAATCCTCTATCATCCCTTAATTTTATTTTTTATATATCACCCCTTCATCTTCAATTCACGCTGTGCCCTCTCTCTGTCAATTTATCTATCCACATAATTTTTTCCCCTTCAACTACCCTAAAACTGACAAAGGTTTGATGAGTTACAAATCATCTTTCCATGCAGGAATGTAAACAGTTCAACTTTAATAAGTCCCTTATGATTTCTCTTTCCTATTTATCTTTTCATGCTTTGAAAGTCAAATTTTCTATTCAGCTTTGGTCTTTTTATCAAGAATGCTTGAAAGTCCTCTATTTCACTGAATGTCCATTTCCCTCCTGAAGGATTATACTCAATTTTGCTGGGTAGGTGGTTCTTGGTTGTAATCCTATCTCTTTTGACCTCTGAAATATTATATTCCAAGTTCTCTGGTCACTTAATATAGAAGCTGCTAAGTCTTGTGTTATCCTGATTGTGTTTCCACAATACTTGAATTGTATCTTTCTGGCTGCTTGCAAAATTTTCTCCTTGACCTGGGAACTCTGGAATTTGGATACAATATTACTAGAAGTTTTCCTTTGGGGATCCTTTTTAGCAGGTGTTCAGTGGATTCTTTCAAGTTTTATTTTACCGTCTAGTTCTAAAATACCAGGGCAGTTTTCTTTGATAATTTCTTGAAAGATGATGTCCAGGCTCTTCTTTTTTTTTTTGATCATGGCTTTCAGATAGTCCAATAATTTTTAAATGATCTGTCCTGGATATATTTTCCAGGTCATTCATTTTTCCAATGAGATATTTCACATTATCTTCTATTTTTTTCATTCTTTTGGTTTTGTTTTACAATTTCTTGATTTCTCATGAAGTCATTAACTTCCATTTGCTCCAGTCTAATTTTTAAGAAAGTATTTTCTTCAGTGAACTTTTGGACTTCCTTTTCCATTTGGCCAGTTCTGCTTTTTAAGGCATTCTTCTCCTCTTTGGGTTTTTGAACCTCTTTTGCCATTTGGGTTAGGCTATTTTTTAAAGTGTTATTTTCTTCAGTATTTTTTTTGGGACTACTTTAGCAAGCTGTTGACTTGTTTTTCATGATTTTCTTGCACCACTCTCATTTCTATTCCCAGTTTTCCCTCTGCTTCTCTTACTTTCTTCTCAAAATCTTTTCTGAGCTCTTCCATGGCCTGGGACTGATTCATATTTTTCTTGGAGGCTTTGGATGTAGGAACTTTGACTTTATTGTCTTCTTCTGGCTGTATGTTTTGATCTTCTTTGTCACCAAAATAAGATTGTGTAGTCTGAGTTTTTTTCTGCTCTCTGCTCTTGTTCCCAGCCAATTACTTGAGTTATAAACTCTTTGTTAAGGTAGGGGTCTCCTTCCAGTGTCAAGAATGTATTGTCCCAAGTTTTGGGGTTTTGTGCAGCTTTTTTTGGAGATACTTCTATGGACCTGTAAATTTTCAGTTCTTCCAATGTGGTATGATCAAGGGCTAGGTGCTTACTCCTTTCTTGGCCCAGGCTCTGGTCTATAAGTGACAACAAGCACTCTTTTCTGCCTTAGAACTGTGAAGAGAACTTCCTCTCTACCACCACTACAAGCCCCACCACGCCAGCACTCCTCCTTGCCCCAGGACCTCCACCCAGAACTGCAACCCAGATCCAAGCATAGACGAAGCAAGAGAATCCTGTCTCAGCACCAGCAAAGAGATCCTTGCAATCCTCCTCTGATTAGCCACTCAGTTCCCCCACCATCTGTGGGCTGAAAGCTCCAGAAGCAGTCGCTGCCCTGGGGCTGCACTGGGACTGGGGCAGGACTGAGTTTCTCTCTCACAGTGGTCTGACAAGCCTTTCCTTCTGACCTTCTAAGTTGTCTTTGGTGTTTGTGGGTTGAAAAGTCTGGAAACCACCACAGCTCCCCTTGATTCAATCCCCTGAGGACTGCTCCAGGTTCACTGAGGCCTGGTCTTTCCCTGTGGGGCGCATGTTGAACTGCACTCCTCTTCCAGCTTGGTTCAATAGATCTTTCCTATCAACCATCCAAGTTGTCTTGGGCTGGAAATTTGTTTCACTCTTTTTGTGGCTTCTGCTGCTCTTGAATTTGTTTAGAGCCATTTTTACAGGTATTTGGAGGGGTTTGGGGGAGAGCTCAAGCAAGTAACTGCTTTTACTCTCCCCATTTTAATTTTTAAGGATTTCTTCTCTTCAGTGAGTTTTTGTGCCTCTTTTTCTATTTGGTCAATTTTACTTTTTAAGGACTTGTTTTTTTCAGTTTATTTTTTTTTCCATTTGACCAATTGTATTTTTTAAGACATTCTCTACTGTTAATTTTTTCCTTCCTTTTCCAAGCTTTTGAATCTCTTTTGCATACCTCTCCTTTCTTTTCCCATTTTTTCTTCTACCTCTCTTATTTAACTTTTAAAATCCTTCTTGAGTTCTTCCAACTGGCTTGAGACTAGTTCATACTCCCCTTTGAGGTTTTGGTTGTGGGTATATTGACAATGTTGTCCTCTTCTGAATTTGTGCCTTGATCTTCCCTGTCCTCATAAGAGTCTATGGTCATTGTCCATTTCTGCTTTTTGCTCATGGTGTTTGCCTATTTCCTAGCTTTTAAAATTGATCTCTCCTGCTGGAGAGCAAGGGGTACTGACCCAAGTTTCTTGTGTGGGGAGCCCAGGACCTGGTCCCTGTCTTTGTGTGCTGGGGCCCCTGGTGCTGGCACCTGGAAGTTGTAGATGTCTGGCAGCTTACTTGGTGCCAAGCTGGGTTCAGCAACACTGGAGCTCTTGGGGTGGGGGATTGGGATTCTGGCCCCTGGAGAACACTTGCTTACCCAGGCTTCATTAAAGCACTCGAATGTTTGGCTGCTGGAGGATGTCTGCAGGCTGGCAGACACAAACCTCCTGGGTTTGTGTTTCCTGGAGTTGTGCTGAAGCATTGGGAGATTTTACTGCTCGAGAATGCTGCCACACATGGTGGTTTTCTGAGCTTCTGTCTACTGGTTCCCCTGCCTGTGCTGAGGCACTCTCGGGGTCCTGGTGTTGGCTCTTGCCTGCTCCACCACTCTGGGGCTCACTCAGGATGTCCCCCTGGTTTGTTGAGGCAGGGCTTGCCACTGGCTTGCTGGGATGCCTCCTGTCCTGTACTGCTCCCCCTCCCCTAGAGTAACAGGGGACTTTCTCTTTAATCCACCAAGCTTCCTTGGCTACAAGGCTGCTGCACCCCATCTTTCTGCTGGCTCAGCTCTTCTAGGGTTTTTCCTGGAGTGATATTTTCTGGGCATTCAGAGGTCAATAAGGGAGAGTGAGAGCAACTTACTTCTTACTCCACCATCGTGGCTTCTGGAAATCCCTCACTTTCTCTTCCAGAGCCATCTGGGTCCAGCGGTAAGATATAGATCAGAATGTCTAGAGATGTCACACTTGGTTGGGAAGTTAATACAAACATATGAAAGTTTTTGAGACTACTGAATACGCATTGTCATATTTCTTTTCAGCTTTACTCTGTCCAAACAATTCTAGGTCTATGCTTTCTCATAAACCAAGTCATGGCTTGGGCTCAGTCTCTTTTCATTGGCCATCTTTTTTGAAGTAGAAACTCTGCTTGTGGCCAGTCAGCTCCAACTGATGGATATTCAGTCTCTCAAATTCATGAGCTTTTCTTCAAGACAAGTCAGGTCCAATTTAAGATTTCTCTTCAGTCACCTATCATCTGGTAAAGAAACACAAAGTAAAAGAGGCAACTGTAGACCTAGGCTCAATTTTATGTAGGGGCTCTTGCTGCCATTTGGGAGGAGTTGTCATACAACCTGAGTGGGGGAAGGGTGACCTGACCTTGCCCACCCTACCCCATCTCTCCAGCAAAAGCCTGGAAAGATGCTTATAATCGTGGGAAGGTCATTCTCCTTTAAAGGTTTTTTTAATGTATGGATGTAAATAGGACAAGATCCCTGCCATCTCACCAGCCTGTTTTCAGCAGTATACCCTGGGACCCTCACCAAACTGTTTTTTAGGTCTTGTATTTGTGAATCTGACCTGTCCCTCAGATCACACCAAGGACTGAAGAAATTTGATAGCTAAGTGGAGGGAGTGGCATGGAAGAGTACGGCTAGTGAAAGGTGTAAAATCATCCTACTGCAGCAATGAATCAATGTCACCCCTTCAAAACCACAAATCTTATTGAACACCAAAGAACTAAAAGAACACAGAGCATTATCTCAAGGCTATCCCAGATAGATAGGAAAGGACTGAAGGTAGGAAACATTATTACTCCAAGGACACTGAAGGATGGAGAGTTTAGATGTCATGATGAGGGCAAATAGGGATGCGCATTGTCAGGCAGAAGAAAATATATGTGATAAAATATTATACTCAGATGAAGGAGTTTCAGAGCTCATAAACATGGAAGTGGAACATGTGTGAATAATAGTAAGAGCAATCACATTACCTTCTCTCTGTGTGGTTGAGTTTGGGTAGAGAAGTAGATCAAAGAAGATGTATAAATTAAGGAATCAGGAAGTTGGGGTGTGTGAAAGAGTATTAGAATGTATGGTGAAGTCTCCAAGTATAATGGCAGGAACTGAGGAAGACAGAAAGACTGTGCACTAGGCCTTGAGGAAGGAAAGTCCTTGAGGAAGGAAAGAGAATATCCTGGAGGCCAGTAGGTAGTAGCCACCAGAATCTTGATCCAGTGATAAATATTTATTAACTTCTGTTTCTGTTTGAGTTTCTACTCAAAGGAGGAAAGGTTACTGAGTGTTGGTGGTGCAATGAGAGTTTGGAATCAGCAGGGAAGAGCGACGATCATTCTGACTTCCCCTTTCCTTCTCACCAGTAGAGTTGTGGAATCATATACTCCTGCACCCCTTTGAAAGTCCAAGTGGTATTGGAAAGGGTGGCCAGAGAGAATGAAACATCAAGAGGGAACCAAATTGCAGTAAGTGCCAGAAGATGGATGGAGTGAGAAAAGAAAAAAAAGTTTAAAATGAAAATGAGCTTATTAAATATGGAGCAGGCATTCCAGAGGGCACAGTGGAAAGGGTGGGTAAATATATACGCATATATACATATACTTATTACATATATGTCTCTATATATAATATGTGTATACACGCACATATATACACATTCTGAAAAACAAAGACTGAAAACATTCTATCAAACTCTTTATGAGGCAAACATAGCCAGTGTGGTTGTCCTACAAACTTATCTGCTTGAAGGCAGAAGCTTTCATTGCATAACCTTAATAACAAAGGTTCATATATAACACTGCAAATCAGATCTTACCATTTTCTTGCAGAATGTGATAGCAAACCCCTATTAGATCTGGCAATGTTATCCTGACCAGCATGGACTTGCCCTTTAGGCTTACCTGTCTCCTCTGTCCATCTCCATCATTTAATCCTCTATAGTCCCACAAAACAAACCCTGTTATCTCATGCCCTTTTGCCTACCCAAATCCTATAACAGTTCTTAAGCTTCGGTTAGGACAAATGGCATTTTGACTATTTTAGGTTTTTGTATTCAACTTTTAAAATTGTTTTTCTTTTTACCCTTATAATTGAACCTGCTTGCATTGCTACCAGGTGGTAGTGGTTTCCTCAATCATGGACACTGTGTTCCAACAAGAAGACTTGAGCAATAATTGTGTGTGATTGTGATAAAATTGAGAACAATTTCCCTTATTTAGAGGTTACTTTGTTACTTGAATAGCAAGGAGAAAAACAATTCAAGAAGGTGAAGTGCTTGAAGGTTGGGGCCCTTCTTGAAGTGGTACCCTTGGCAGGCAGTCACCAATCAGGGGAACAGGGCCTCAGAGCTAAGGATGATCTGAGGTGGAAAAGAGGCTGGGAAAGAGGAAAAATTTAGGGAGAAAACTTTTAATAAACTTTTAAATCATTCAATTAACCAACCAATAAACTTTTGTTAAGTACCCACTATATGCCAGGTACTATGCTAAGTACTGAGGATTGAAATACAAAAAAAAAAGAAGAAAAGAAAAGAAAAAGAAAAAAAAATGAATAGTTCTTGTTTTCAAGAAGATTATGATCTAATGAGAAGCTTACAGTCTACTGTAAGAGTATTTTTAAAAATTCAATTTAGAACCCCATGAATTAGTGGAAGTCAGAGATCTGGGTTCAAATCTGAGTTTTGTCACTTTTTTTTAACCTTAGGCAAGTCATTTCATCTCACTGGGCCTATTTCCTAACTGTAAAATGGGGGGAGGGGCAGGTTAGACTAGATATCCTCTAAGATTCCTTCTAGCTTTAAATCCTTATAATCTTATGAGTATGTGATTCCCAACATTTCCTTTATTGGTTAATTCCAACTCCCATCTTATACATTGACTTTTATCAGAATGCTTATTGGCTAGTAAGAGATCCAATTTTCTTAAGAATTGCTGCTACCAAAATGTACAGATCCAGGTTACTTCTCTCAGCTGGCAGTACTTTTTTTTCTTTCTCCCCTCCTCCGATATCTGAAAAAAAATTGCAGAGGTTGAAAAAGATAATGTCTCACTCTTAGATCCTTTCTCCTAGGCCTTACCTGTCCTTTATTTCACGTGGCAAGAGAGAGAACCTAGAGTATGCTGTTCTCCTGGTCCGTCTTCATTTGTACCCTACTGACAGGAGTCTCAGGCAGTTCTGACCAGAATCTAGCTGTCGATGACATGGCTTATTATAAATAGTGCTAACAGTACGTGAATTCCAGAACAATGTGTTAACTCACGACAGACACAAGGAATAACACAAAGGAAAATATATTTTGTGGCCTCTAGATGTCTTTGAATAGGGTCAGCATTTCATAGAATCACAGGACTGCTGGGTTGGAAGGGCCTCTTTCC
This sequence comes from Vombatus ursinus, assembly GCF_900497805.2. Classification (NCBI taxonomy): domain Eukaryota; kingdom Metazoa; phylum Chordata; class Mammalia; order Diprotodontia; family Vombatidae; genus Vombatus; species Vombatus ursinus. The sequence goes on along the minus strand of NW_020954599.1, from coordinate 3,723,994 downwards.
TGTTCCCACAATCTGGTCTAATCCATATCTAAAAAATCATCCCTTCTCTGACATTCCTGACTGAGACAGACATTACCTCTTGAGGTCAATCTAGCCCTTTGTATAGGCAACTCTGCCTGAAAGATTGTTGTTGTTCAGTTGCGTCTGACTCCATTTGGAGTTTTCTTGGCAAAGATAATGGAGTGGTTTGCCATTTCATTCTCCAGCTCATTTTACAGATAAGAAAACTGAGGCAAACAGGGTTAAGTGACTTGCCCACAGTCACATGTCTAGTAAGTGCCTGAGGTCAGATTTCAACTCAGCAAGATGAGTCTTTCTGACTCCTGGCCTGGCACTCAATCCATTGCACTGCCTAGCTGCCCAAAAGACATAGCCGAGCTAAATTCATGAAGATATTCAAGAGAATCAAGCTTTACTGATGAACTTCTTACCATTCTTTTTTTTGGAAAATGCAGTTTTAAGGGATATTGTTCAGAAATTGTCCCGATATATTTTTGGTTGATTGATGATCAGACTTTCTTCATAGAATTGGCCATTAGTTTAAAAAATAGATTGGAGTACTTTTCTGAACAATGCCTGATGAAAAAAAAAGTGCATTTTTAAATCCCTCTTCATAGGATCTAGCACCAGTCAATAAAAATCAAGCAGAAAATATTCTGAAATAGGTACCATTAAAAATTGTTGAAGATGGTCAATCCCCTCTTCAAGGCTAACTACGTTTTATGCAGGTGATTGATTGCACCTGCTTTTCTTAGCCCCAGAGTGGAGAACTAGCAATAACAGGTAGATGTTCCAGCAGTAATAAATTTTTTTTTCTTAACAATTAGGATTGAGAAGGAGAATAGATGCCTTTGGAGATGCCTGTCACTGGTCTCAGTGAAGAATCATACTCGGGGGATATGTTGGGGTCAAACTCAAACAGAAACCATGGTCACTAAACCATACATAAGAATCTCTACCTGCTACATGTCAACTAAGAAAACCTCATATTCTACTACATTTTAATTTTATTTAATATTTCTCAATTACATTTTAATCTGGTGCTGGTTACATTTAAGAATGTTCATATCCAAGTAAGGGCTAGAGTAGATGACCTCTTAGGTGCCTAACAGTGCCAAGAATTGAAGATTCTATCCACCACTATTAAAGGTCATCTTATTAGATTCACTCTAATGTTCTACCATATCAAAAATGTGTTTTGCATGAGAGCCATTCCTTCCGGTGTGGTGGTGTTTCCAAATTTAATAAGAGGCTTCTATGAACCTAGAGATAGATAGATAATGTGGTAGAGAGAGGGGTGGACATGGAGTCAAGAAAACTCAAATTCAGATCTGGCCTTAGATACCTAATAGCTATGTGACCCTGAGTAAGTCACTTAAACCCTACTACAATTTCCTCATCTGTTAAATGGGGATGCACCTACCTTCCAGGGTTGTTGTGTATATAAAATGAGAAAATAATCATTGAAAACTTTAAAATCCTATCTAAATATTGGCTATTATTTCTTCTTCTGAAGTCATTAATAAAATTTAACTGCTTTGTGTAAAGCAGAGATCCCAGGGACACAACAGCTCTTTCTAAGGTGACGTCTAATCTTTCATGGTTACACGTTGGGTCCAACAATCCAAACAGTTCTCACCCTACCTAAGTGTATTATTATCCAGCCCACATAGCACCATCTTGATTGAATCCTTTGAAAAATCACATTCCATGGGGCAGCTAGGTGGCACAGTGGATAGAGCACTGGGCCTAGAGTCAGGAGGACCTGAGTTCAAATCTGGCCTCAGACACATAACACTCACTAGCTGTGTGACTCTGGGCAAAGTCACTTAACTCCAATTGCCTCACCAAAAAAAGAAAAAAAAATCACATTCCATTCTCCATGTTTCTATGAATATCAGTGGCACATCAACTATGACAATCTAAGGTAGCAGATAGAGTACTGGGTATGGAGTTAGAAAGTCCTGGGTTACAATTCTGCCTCAGACATTCATTAATTATGTGAACTCTGGGCAAATTACTGTCTGTAAAACGAGGATATAGCTATTTGTAACACTTTACAGAGTTTTTGTGAAGATCAAATTAAATAATGCATTTAAAATGGTTTGCAAAACTTAAAGTGCTATATATGTCCATTGCTATTAGCACTTTTTTAGTAGCATAAGATGTAGTTCATCTGTAATAGCTGACTGACTGCTCAAGGTCTGCTAGATTCACTTGCTTTCAATTCACCTGAAAAATATCTGTGGGTTTCAGTAAATTACAAACTCAATATAAATCAATTGTATGAGATGGCAAGCAAAACAAACAAGCAAAAAAGAGTGAGATTTCAATATTAAGGAACAGTTTTAAGGACAAGGGAGATAACAGTTCTGCTCAATTCTGTCCTGTTCATATCACATCTGGAATACTATATTCAGTTATGAAATCATTATTTGGGAGGAACAGTGATAGTCTGGAGAGTTCTGGAGTGTTCTGGAGAGTGTTTCGACAAGGGGCCAGCAGATCAGGAAGGGTCTTTAGCTCGTGTCATATGAGGATAGTTTGAAAGACCTGAAGATATTTATTATAGAGAAGAGGATTTAGGGAAAACAGGACAGCTGAGCAAATATTTGAAGGATTGTCATCTAGGAGAAGACTTAGAGTATTTATTTATTCATCCATCCATCCATTCATCCATCCATCTATCCATCATCCATCTATCCTATCTGTCTATCCTATCCTATCCTATCTATCTATCTATCTATCTATCTATCTATCTATCTATCTATCTA
>NW_020954599.1:3708544-3721210 GCF_900497805.2 Vombatus ursinus | reverse complement strand
CTATCTATCTATCTATCTATCTATCTATCTATCTATCTATCTATCTATCTATCATTCCCAGAGGGCAAGACTCAGAGCAATGGATAAAAATTATAAAAAAGCAGCTTTAGGTTTGATGTCAGTGGGAAAAAATCCTAATGATTAGAGCTGCCCCAAAGTGGAATGGGTTACCTCAGGAAGTAGAATCTTTTCCCATACCATGTCAATAAAACACAGCTGGAGAATTACTTATTTGGTATAATGGTGAGTTGTGTTCAGGCACATGTTGGACCAGATGACTTCTGAGTTCCCTTACAAATCTGGGGTTTTGTGATTTGCTGTCCTGAGTTCAAATCCTGACTCTGGCCCTTAATAACTGTGTGACCATGGTCAACCCCGTAATATTTATAGTACCTCTTTCATAGGGATGTAGTAAAGACAGTGCTTTATAAATCTTAAATTACTTTAGAAGTATGTTATTACAATTGAAGTATGTTATTACAATTGAAACATTCTATAGTATATTTCATATTCTGCTTCAGATACCAATGGGGCAAGTCACTTAAATTGCAAAAGAAGTGCCAGTCTGCATTGGTAGAGGACATTTTTTCCCTAGCAACTCCCTATACCACAGATCCAGTACTTGTGCTTAAATTCAATATCAGGAAATATTTAGTACATTTCAGAGAGCTTTATACAAAATGACTAGTTTCAAACTTTATAAGATAGATATTTCAATCAGAGGTGAGCTTCAACTGTTTAGAGAACCAACTAATGTAGATCACTTCATTTCCAGATGGTAATACCATAGACTGATAGCTATGAGTCTAGCCCAATCATTTTACAAATGAGGAAACTGAGAGTTCAAGGAGAGCTCCAGGTCACATAGGTAGTAGGAGGTGGGAATCAGAATCATGTCCTTCAGATTCCAGACCCTTCGATTTTTCTACTATTCCATATCACCTTAAGTAATGATCAATAAGACATTAGTATACACATCGTGTTGCTTTATTTCCTATGTTGGTGTTGCTTAGCCCAGTGTTCTGTACATCCTTTGTTGGATAAACAAATGATTTTAAATGTTAGAAAAGTACAGTTCCAGATGAGAGCTTGACTCTCCATTTTCCCATTGATTACTATATTAATACTATATTAAACCAGATTGAAATATGCCATGGGATAGGTGGACCATTGGATTAGTCCATCAGTGATCACATCCCTGTATGAGCACTTCGCCAATTGAAAAGGCTAGATTGTATTTCAGAAACTGAATAGCATTTTCAATGATCATAAATTATTGCTTGATACAAATATCCTTCTCTTTACTATCAATATTCTCCCAGTAATGCTATAATGGCTGGAAATCATGAAACATCACAATTTCAGAAGAATCAAAATTTCAGATGAGTGACTTAAAAGGCATGGTGCATACTACATGCAATGACAGAAAAAATAGCTTGCATTCCTGGAAAAGGTTGGCTGGTTGTATAGCAGTGAGGGAGAAGGATAAGAAGTGGGCAATCCAAGTACCGCATTGATACCCATAAAATATGAAAAGACCAAGAGGAATAAACCTCCTACACTTTGGATAGCTCTTTTTCAGGAGATTTATAGAAGGCCATGAACAAAATCTACACAAGATGAGAAGGCAGATGTGGATTTCCATCTCTACCATTGATAGGACAACCCATAGTAATGAAATCACAAATTTATCAAAGTACTCATGTTACACTAAGATTTATTTTACACTAAAATAAAAAAAAATTCCTGTTTTTCCTGAAAAAAGCATATTTATCTGCTTGCAGGCATAGATCATTTTATTTTTATCTTTAGATCCCTAGGAATAGACTGGCACATAGTTAATACTCAATATATATTTGTTAATTTGACAGATTAATAGAAAATGCCTCATAAATTTACATGAGTGTCTTTTTCAGGGCCCAGATGTTTTGTTTCTCTTTTTTGTGACCAGAATGAAAGCTTTATTCAGTGCCTGGCCACTTCAGAAAAAACTACTGCACATCCAAATTCTGGAGTTCTCAGGGATGAGTAACTGATCAGTCAGTATCTTCACTACCTTCACTACTGTTCCTTTTTAGGACATGGGCATACATGTTAGGCAGTTCCTTAAGAGCAATTTCTCTTTGTAACACTTTGTGGAGAGTTATTTCACTGACATTCTACTATTTTCTGTGTATTGAGAAACAACTACTTCCTTCTTTTGGGCTGGAAAAAAACTTCATTTATAGCTATTATACCGAGTTGAATTTTCTGAACAGTCAAAAGGTAATTTTGCAAATACTAAAGGTTCTCTATGACATTACAATTTTAATTTGTTACTCTCAAGTGGCCTTTTTTATTGCACTTGCAATCATGCTAATATGAACATTTTCCCCTCATAACATTCCTGGATATTAGAAAATCTGTATATTAAATTAGCCTAAATGGTCAATCTTTAAAAATTTAATAGACATAAGGCAAATACAGCGGTCTATATACCCTCAATCAGATAGTGCTGTGAAATTTACTCTTACTTTTTCAGCTAACATTTTTTTTATTGTCATGTTATTAACCAACCTCCCTTCCATTGGTTTTGCAAAGCCATTTTACCAGAAAGAACTATTAACTGTTCACAGTTAATGTCAAGAGATACCAAAAATTAACTGAGACTACTTCATAAGTAATTATTATAATGCTATGCTTCAACCTTTTCCTGTAAAAGTAAAGTTCAAGGAAGCAATATCAGATGTCTTAAATCTTTGAAAATGTCCAATTTTCTGCATATATAGCAGGCATAGAGTTCTTATAAGCATGTGAAGGGCTGTTCTTAGGAGATTCCCATAATTAACATGTCTACTGTTTCTTCCTTCAAAAAAGTATTTCAGCTTTGTCTTTATCTACTCCATTCCTACTATTTTCACTCTTCCTCAGATATTCATCACCTCATTTCTGGATTATTGGAACATTCTCTTAGCAAGTTCTTTATGTCTATTCTTGCTCTACCCCCATCCCACAATTCATTATGCTGTTCACTAAGAAAATTCTTAATTATCATCAGTGCTTTGCTTGAGTATTTACTTGTTCTCAGATTGTTTCTTATGTATTCATTTTTGTCCCCCCAATTAGAATGTGAGGAGAGGGGCCATTTCACACACACACACACACACACACACACACACACACACTCACACATATCTATCTATTTCTATATGTATTTCTTATATATGTGTAGATATCTACACATATCTATTTCTATATGTATTTCTTATATATGATCATATATAATATCTATTTATCTACATATTTGCATATATTTGCAATGCCTTGTAACACTTATAATATTACTTGGGACATAATAGGTGCTCAATTAATAGGTGACAACTGATTACCCAAGAGGATATTGAGAATGTCCATGTAAGAAAGCAATCCTGATGCAATCTCACACCCATGCACAACCCCTTTTATAGAGAACGGTAGCATTTATTGTTACCAACAAAGAAACCTAATAGTAATGCTTCAGGTGTTACAGTGTTAGCTACTGTTGCCTTCTCCCAAACCTACAGTGGTTCCTTTTTTTTTCTGTGTTAATAACTGTAGGACAATTGAATACCTAGCACCTATTTAGGCATCTGACATCTTGTGTTTAAACCAGGTTTTCAAGAATCTCATAGTCAAGTGCAAACAATGAGGGTGTTGGTGTGGATAGTATAAAAGAGTGGAGAGGAGGAAAAAGAGAAAGGAATAATTCAACTAGATAATCTTAGAAATCTGACCATTGGATGTCTGAAAAATAGTTTTAATAGAGTCACCAAGAAGTACTGCAGTAGCCCCAAATACTTATACATTGAATTCAATGGCCAATTGAAAATTAGTCCTGACAAAATAATTGTTTATTTTTCTTTCAAGGGAAGAATGGAAAAAATAAGCTCTCCTTATCCTTGATTTGGATTGATATGGAAATTCTGCTCTTGTCACTGGCTAGATGTGTGACCTTGAACAAGACATTAATTTCTCATCCTCACTTTCTTCTCCAGACATAATGGCTATTAAAGAAATTGAAACAAAAACCAGTGGATACAGAATCAGAGGATTGGGTTCAAATTCAGCCTCTCACACTTATTTCCTGTGTGATCATGTGCAGGTTCCTCACTTCTCTGGGCCTCAGTTCCCTGATTGATAAAATGAGAGGACTGGAATAAATGATCTTTAAGATATTTTCTAGTTCTAAATGTATTATCCTGTAGCAAGCTAAATTTCAGGTTGCATCTAGCACTAAATCCTATGATCCTAAGTAGAAATTTCATTAGTAAAATTTTATAACATTTTCCCCAAAATATTCATTAGTACATATAAAGAAATTATTTTAAGAGTTATCTGCACAATACCCCTGCTTGTCACACAGGTCTGTATTGGATATCAAAGGCAGTTTAAAAATTATTTTATGTTAAGTGCTGTTCTGTCTAGGTGTTCTGATCATTTTTCTGAATTATCTGAACTTTTCTTTTTTAATACCAGTCCTCAGTAATAACCATACCTTGAAATGGAAACTTATTTTAAGAGCACATCCATCTGAAGTGAAATAAAAGAATGTTGTTTTTGCACTCTTTCACACAAAGGCTTCAGTTTGGGTGGCAACCAAAGGCACCAGTGATATGGTGGTAACAGAAATTTACATATTAAAATTTACATAGCTAAACCAGCCTGAATAAAACAAACCACACAGTCATTTTATGCAGAAATTGTATTAATCAAAGAGTGAAAGAGGAAGAGGGAGAGTTTTAGCTTTGAAGGAGGGAGATTTGGGTTCTAGCAACTGTTTTAATATATAGCAACTGTATGACCTTAAACATAGTCACTTCTATACCCTTATCCTCAGTTTCCTCATCTGTGAAATGAAGAGGCTGGACTCATTGAGCACTAGTATTCCTTGCACTTTTCAATCCTTCATTTTTGTCATGTATTAATTTCAGATTGAAAGACATATTGTAGGGTGAAAAAGAGAACATAAAATATATTGCCTTAGGTTTGAGTTGGTTTTTGTTTCTAACCCTGAGTGGTGTTATATCCCATAGCAAATGAAAAATGATTTTCCAGTCTCTCCCACAGTCTCACTCTGGGAGCATGTTAAAATTGAAGTAAAACCTCTTCATGGGGCAGTATGAGGGGCAGTGATCCTTCCCAACAAATTCCTGAAGTTAGTGGATTTCAGAAAAGGCAAGAATGACTCACATATAAAGGAAAATTATTTTTTGTTGCATCTTTTCCTTCTCAGAAGAAAATATTGAAATAAGCACTCAAGGCTAATGGTTATGCCTTTCTGCCCTAAAGTCACTTTCTTTCCTTTCAAAATCCATCAACTTGAAGGAAGAGCAAGCTATCCTTTTGAAAACAGAGGTTATATTAAGTAAATGCCATGCATGACTAACAAAATTCTCTCATTCAGGAGAAAATTCTGATTTAAATTTCAAATCAGTAGTGATTTGTATCCAAAACTCTTTTTAAACAAGAAAGAAAAATCATCTCTCTATTGCCATGGAGGTAATTTGTGACGCATAATGCACAATGGATCTTATCTTTCATATGACCTTGTTTACCACTAAAAAAAAATTGCACCAAGGCCCTAGAAAAAAGAGAATGGACTACATAGAACTAATGTTTACTTCATTTTGATAACAGTGAAGTAAAGGATTTTTCAATTCAATTATTTTCATTCCATTATGCCCGTAAAAGCATCATGTGACACATGACCAAGACAATGAGCTATTTTCTGTAGAATAAAGATTAAAGGGTATGCCACTGGATACCAAAGGAGTTTGAAATAATTTCGCTTCAGGTTAATTAAGTATTCTCTTTTTTCTGTATATGACATATGCAAGGACATGACTAGCCAGTTTCTCTTCTCAGCATCTTTTATCTCTAACTCTAGCCAAGATATTTGCATAATGCAACTGACCTGAGAAAATATGCTTAGTTGGGTCTGTGAGCTCATCTGGGTAGTCACTCCTTACAGTAATGTGGATCATGACCAAATAATGTCTTCTCTTTCTGTGTCATTTTTGTTCTTATCTTCTTAGAAATCCTTCAATCAGGATCATCTCAACACACCAGAGGGCCTCTTCTAAGTTACTTTAAGTTTCATAGAAACACTGCCATGATAATTTTTTAAAAATGCTTATTCTTATTACACAGCTGATGCATCTTTTTTCCATTTCTACATATCCATGATGGTATTTTTAATGCTGCATCTTAAGCCATTGTTGGCTGCAAACTACTAAGACTATGATGTATCTTTCAAATATGTTATTTGATGTGTGTGTGTGTGTGGGGGGAAAACTTAACATTAATCTGTTTAACCTCAAAGGGTAGAATCAGGAAAGATGGGTGGAACTTAGAAGAAGGCTTTTTGATATAGTGGTCCCAGATACTGGGGAGGCTGAGGCTGGTGGATTGTCTGAGCTTGGGAGGTCTAAGCTGCAATTCGGTTAAAGCAGGTCATGCATATGCATTAAGTCTGGCACCAATATGGTGAGCTCCCAGGAGCAAGGAGCTTTCAAGCTGCCAAAGAAACTGGCCCAGGTTGGAAAAAGACTAGGTAAAATCTTCCATTCTGATCAGCAGTAGGATCATGCTTGTGAGAGGACACTGAACTTCCAGACTGGGCAAGACAGACCCATTTTGGAAACTAAAAGAAATAACTCAAATTAGAAAGAAGTATATTTGGGCTTATTGTCAAGAAAATATTACTATCAATGCAACTATTGAAAATGTACTGAGCTTCCTCAGGAGGGAGTGGATTGTCTCTCATGGGGGAATATGGGCAGTGGCTGGATGACCACACAAAATCTGTTCTATTGAGGAATCTTTAGGAGTATGCTTTTATCAAGGTGATCCTTCTGATTTTCAAATTCTTTTTATTTATGTTTCTGAAGGAATCATGAAATCACTGTACTATCTTTTCCATAAGGAAGTCAAGTCTACTTGGAGCAACTATTTCCTTTAAAAGTCTTGTGGCTCTCTGGATCCATTCTGGAACTTCTTGCTATTATTCCATAATTTATTTGTCCATGGGATTAGTTTTTTTCTTTATGTCATTTTTAGTACTGTTTTCTTCATGGAATAACAGTTATTCATTGTGCCTTGGTCTCTATTTTACTTATTTTTGCTTTTAGTTCAAATCAATAAATTTTTACCAAGTACTTACTATGTGTGGGGCACTGTACTAAGTGATGAGAATACAAACAAGAACAAGAGACTGTACCTGCCCTCAAGGAGCTTACAATCTCATGGGAGAAGTTGTTGTTGTTCAGTCATTCAGGCATGTCTGACTCTTCCTCACCTCATAGCATGCCAGTCCCTTCTGTCTTCTACCATCTCCCAAAGTCTGTCCAGCCTCATGTTTCTTGCTTCCATGACACTATTTATCGATCTCATCATCTGCCATTCCTTTTTCCTTCTGTCTTCAATCCTCCTCAACATCAGGGTCTTTCCTGAGTCCTGTCTTCTCATTATGTGGCCAAAGTATTTAATCTTCAGCTTCAGTATCTGTCCTTCCAATGACACAAAAGACAAAAGGAAGTTGTAAATGGGGTGAAGGGTGACTCAACATAGAGGCATGTTGTTCCATGGAGTTGTAGCCAAGTAGAGCTGCTGAAGTCATTACAGTGCTCTTTTTTGTTTGATCTGTTTTCCAGTTTCCAGGTTTATTAAAACTTTCACCCTCAAAAGTCTTGTATTTTGGCCTTTTCCTTGTATTCTTAGTCTTGTCTTACTCTTTGACTCCTCCTTTCTTGACTCCTCTGCAGAGCTCTCCAAAGTTGGTCATCCTTAGACTTCTTGTGTTGAGGGTTGTGACAGCCTGGCTGGGGTCCCTGCCTAAATAGTCTTCTGAGAGAGACTAGTAGGGACAACTGAGTTTCCAGTCTCCTTTCCCTTAGGCAGCATATCTTTCTTTTCTACTGAGTAGCTTTGGACTTTATTCTGTGCTATCTGTGTCTTCTGCTACTTCTTCCCCACCTCCCCTCCCAAAACTCCTCATCCTTCTTTGTCCTTTTCCCTTTTTGTGACAGGACAGAATAATTGTGTGCCATCCTTTGGGAGGTAAGTGGAATTTAGAAGGTGTCATTATCATGGAGGTCTGTGTAGGGATTCCTACATACGGATTCAGAAGCACAAATCCATGAGGTTAATTATACTTTCTGTTCCTGGTGCTTAGTGAGCTTGGAATGGGGATACTGAATGAGAGCTTGAAATACTTGAGGTCTTCCACTTCATTTGATGAAGATTTCATCTTGTATGGTGTTCCTATCTTTTTATCTTAGTTTATGAAACAATAATTAATTCATTTATTCAACAAGTATTTTTTATTGAATTGGAGAAGAAAATGGCAAATCACTCCAGTATCTTTGTCAAGAGAACACCTTGGACAGTATGATGCATGGGGTCATAAAGAGTCAACATGACTGAATGACCAAACAACATCAGTATTTTATTGAATACCTACTATGTGCAGTATATACTGTTTCAGCTTATTAGGACTTGCCAAGGCTTGTACTCCACTTGTACATCTGTCAAGAACCAAGGGTTATTTCCATAACTTGGCAACACGTAAGTAGAACTTTGGTGGAGGTCTAAAACCATATAGAAAATGGACAACCACACACACAAATACAATTATTAGACAATACTATAATAGGATAAAAATGTGGGTATCTGAAAATCATATATCCTAGACTAACAATATTTAAGGAAGCAGATAGATATAATTCTACCCTAGAACTCTCTCTCTCTCTTTCTCTCTCTCTCTCTCCCTCTATTTCTCTCTCTGCCTCTGTTTTTCTCTCTCTTTCAGTGGTGAAGGTTCTAGTCTTAACTTCCTACAGAAATTAAAATCTCCTTTGTAGAAGTGAGGCACATAATGATACCCAATGCTACATGTGGGTGAGTCTTTACTAATATATACATGTGTGTGTATATATATATATATATATATATATATATGAGAGTGTGTGTATATATATGTGTACATACATATACACACATATATGTCAGTTAAAAATATTTTTTGTATTGTTTCAACCAAATTGAAATTTTAACAATATCTCTCCTAGAGAAGTAAGTGTGCTTCTTTTATGATTTGTAAAACTTTGTGAGATAGCTCATTATAACGGGATTCATCCAAAGATAAAAATAGATAAAAAGTAAAAGAAAATTGTTTGGGGGCCTTTTGTGGGGATAGACAAGGCAGTAATTTAGCAGTGTATGATGCAAAACTTCAATTTTAAAGAGTATATAATTTTCATTCTGGTGGTCACTGCTATTAATCAAGGATGATGATAAAAATATAATTTTATGCCTTGGAATTTTGTTCCAAGTGAGATGGGATAAAGTCCTCAGCTGAGAGTTAGAAAACTGGATTTGATTCTTGAATTTATATGACCTTGGGGAAATGTTTAATCTTCTTGTCCTTCAGTTACACTATCTGTAAAATGAGGATTAGTAATATCTTGCTAAAAAGTTGTGAGAGTATGAACCAGATAATGTCATTCAAGGTCTTGGGGCTCTTTAGAGAAAGGTACTACAGAAGAACAAGGGAGTGTTATTTAGCACAAGTTGTTTTAAAAGTGATTAAAGGGTGGAAATCCAAAATGCTGTAGCATTCTACTTGATCATATTATAGAATTACCAGTGTTACCTTTAGACTCCTTCTTACTCTGCTTAGGAATCTGAATTCTATAGAAGTTCAAATCAGAAGGACAATTTATGGTCGGCAGGAAACAATTTCATGATGCCCAGGTATGTGACTTTAAAACGAAACAGGACATTTTTAAATTTTTCAGTATGCTCTATGGAAGAAGAATTTAAGCCATTAGCTAAGTCTTGAATAGATGACATAATTATAGGCCTTGCAATCTATTCTGAAACAAGAGTGATACATTCTTTTTTTTCAAAAATTTTTCATTCCAATTTTTTTATACCCATTTGCATTGACTGAGACTCTTAGGTAATGATATACAGAATTCCCCAACCATACCCCCCCTACACACACACATATACACACATAAAGGAGTTTTTACTTGGGGTTGTCCAGAGAAGAAAATTTTTGAATCCAATTAAACAATCATTTTCCAGATGCTGAGGAGAATAAAAAGAACAGATAAGAAAATGCTTCTGTCTTCAAAGACCTTAGAGTCTAGTAGGAGGGATGAAGTATGTAGGCAATGACCACAACCTATTAAAATCTACATGTATAAACATGTAGAACTGAGATGGAAGGAATCTCACAAATTAACTCATTCAGAGATTTGAATACAACTGTTATGCATTCCTTCCTCGTCCCTCCCTTGTCTCTTCTCAAAATTAATCAGATGACATAGTGGATAGAGTGCTGGTCCCAGAGTTAGAAGGGTCTAAATTCAAATCTAGCCTCAGATACTTACTAGTTGTGTGACCCTTGGTGAGTCATTCCACCTGTTTGCCTCAGTTTCCTCATCTATAAAATGGCAATAATCATAGCACCTACTTCCTTCCAGAGTGTTGTGAGGATCAGATGAAATAATAATTGTAAAGTGCTTAGCATAGTGCCTGTCACATGGTAAATACTATATAAATATTTGTAATTATTATTATTTTGACATGATTTAAAGTTGTTCCACTGTTTTAGATGCCCTCTCTTGGATGTATTTCACCTTGTCAATATCCTTCATAAAATGCTATGCTTTCTAGAACATTTTAGATGTGATCTGAGCAGGACTGAGTATAGTGATACTATCCCTATCCTTGATCTGTATACTATATCCCTGTTAAAGCAACTGAAAATCATAATGGATTCTTTGGGCTGTCACATAGCTCTTCCTATATATGTCTACACATATATGTGTATGTATATATGTATATATACACACACACAAACAACATACATACTTATATGTGCATGTGCACACAGACACAGAAACACAGGATACTGACACACATATACATACATGCATGTATATATAGTATATATGTATATACATACACACATATAAATATATATATATATACATACACACACATATGTTTTTAGACAAAGAACTGTCTTTTCTTCCTCCAACTCCCATTGAAAAAGCAAGAAAAACAAAACCCTTGTTACAAATATATATATAACCTAGCAATGCAAATTTCTGCATCAGTCATGTTAAAAAAAAAAGTCTCAATCTGCATTCTGAGTCCATCACCTCTCTGTTAGGAAGTAGATAGCATTTGGATGATGTGAAATGAAGATGGGAGAAGAGGTAGCTTCTAATAAATGGCCTCAATTTTTTAGTAAAACCTGAGGCAAGGTTCTCAACTAAGAGGGTAGGGGAGGAGGAGACTTGGGAAGTTTGAGGAGGAATAAAAATTTTGGAAGAGTAATTTTGGTGAATGTGCTGGTGAGTTAATTAGGAAGGAGCAAAAGGGCCTTGTCACATTAAGGATCCATTAGAGACTGTATAACTTAAATTTGTAGTAGACCAATCAGCATAGTTTCATGATTTTTTCCAATGTCATTGAACAGAATGTATGTAGAAGTTAAGGCACAAAATGGTGGGAGTGATCCAAGACCTGGTTTGACAGGGCAAGTTTAGTGATATAACTAGGGGGCAAGGGACTCAAAAAAAAAGAAGACTGTGTAGAGTTGAGTGTTCCTCCTAGGGGTCAAGATTAGGAAGGAAAGAGTGAAGCTAATGCAGCAGTGATGGCCTAAGAAAGAACTGAGGAGTCAAAGAATTAGAAGTCATAGTGTAGATGAAGAAGAGGATTGGAGTTGCAGGCAGAGGAAGAAGTGGAATGACAGCAAACTGCGTTCTGAGAAGGAAATTCCAAAGTTCATGAACATGGAAGTAGTATATTTGTGGGTGATGGAAAGAACAAAGTATGACCATTTGTGAGTGTGTGTGTGTATGTGTGTGTAGCTGAGGTAGGATAGAGAAAGTAGATAGGGTAGAGGTAGTGAATAAGTTGAGGAACCATGAGGTTAGAGTGTTTAACAGAGTAATAATATATGTTGAAGTCCTCTAATATAAAGGAAGGTGTTGAGGAAGATAGAAAGATTGGGAGCCTGGAATTGAACTCATTGAGAAAGGAAGGAGAGTGTCATTAACTTTGGTAGACAGCAGTTCCCAGAATTTTGATTGGATGATATAGATTGAGTAAACCTTGGAGAAGTTATTGAGTGATGGTGGTAAGTGGAGAACCTGGAAGTGGCAAGAAGGCACAAGGGGTATTGACTATCTTGACCCGTGAGCTCAGGGTCATGCGTGAAAGTGTAGCCAGTGCTAGGAAGTGAGACAATGGTCATGGTGAATCAGAGAATCAGAATTGGAAGGAGTGGGAAAGGAAAAAATAAGAAGACAAAAGTAAGTTTGTTGCCTATGGAGCAAGCATTCCAGAGAGCACAGCAGAAAAGGTTGGTATATTTTGGGTGGAACATTTGGGTTGAAGGCAACTAGAATAAAGGATCAGGTAATGGGGGGGTTGTAGATTACAGGCTTTGAATGACTGTCAATAGAAGCTCATAAACACTGAGATGGAGAGGGTACAAATAGACAGGGTTTGTTAATCTTTGAGGAATGAATTAAGATAGATTTTAACCTCAGGGTAGAGTCCATTGGGCAGGGGTGGGAGGTAAGGGGTGGGTGGGTTAGTCAAAGGAATGTTGTTACTTCTTTT